>NW_027128941.1:42557-45057 GCF_037325665.1 Littorina saxatilis
AAACACACACACTAACACACACACACACACACACACACACACATAAACACACACATACACACACACACGCACAAACACACACACGCACACCCTTACCCCCCCCCGACACACACACACGAACACATATAACTAACGACCCTTCAAAGCAACCCACAGCCGATCATTTCCTCAAGCCGAGGTCGCCAGTATCGTAAATAGAACACAATCCTCAGAGCCGCCGCCCAGCAAAAATCCATTCCCGGTCCAGGAGTGGAGACCACTGAGTGCGCACGAAGGCTGCAAATGTGACAATAGGCACAACCTTTTATCGGCTTTGTTTGTTTAAAGGTCCCCCGAAAGCGGCGTTTGGCTGCCTGAATGGCGGTGTAAAAGCGGCCATACACGTAAAAAGTCAGGCGTGCAAAAACATAACTGAACGATTCTGCCCATGGACGAAGAAGGAGACAGAAGTTTGTTTTAAGGGACATTTTTTTTCGCATTGATTATTATCAGGGCTGTCCAACCTGTGCGTCCCTTCGTCTTGTACGCACTAATACCGAAAAAAACGTGTTATAAATTCATGAAGGGGGTCGTACGTCGCATTTCAGCTGAAAAGAGCGGGTCCCGGGGCGCACCTTAGCAGCTGTTCCATCAATACTGCTTTCAGAGCATGCTCTGTCAGATCTGTACTGACGCAATGTGATAGAGTTAAAGTGTTTTTGTAAAGGGTTAAGATAGTTTACAAATGTCGGTCTTACTTTGTCATGAGCTCCCGGCACGGTTGGCCTAGTGGTAAGGCGTCCGCCCCGTGATCGGGAGGTCGTGGGTTCGAACCCCGGCCGGGTCAAACAAAAGACTTTAAAATTGGCAATCTAGTGGCTGCTCCGCCTGGCGTCTGGCATTATGGGGTTAGTGCTAGGACTGGTTGGTCCGGTGTCAGAATAATGTGACTGGGTGAGACATGAAGCATGTGCTGCGACTTCTGTCTTGTGTGTGGCACACGTTATATGTCGAAGCAGCACCGCCCTGATATGGCCCTTCGTGGTCGGCTGGGCGTTAAGCAAGCAAACAAACAAACAAAAAGCTCCCCATGATGTATATGCCGGCGAGAAAAGTGCCTTACAAAGGCAAGAATGTGAACCGCATTGTATCCGAAGGACGAAACCTCTAAATTTATACCGAGGAGATTCAAGGACCCGCTACGAATTAAAGTTGGAGGTCTAAGGAGCCTCTCGGTTGAGCATCCGTTGGGAGTTCTGATCATATGTGACCCTCCACCACGGAATGAGTTGCATGTCACCTTTGCATGATTTTCATATTTTTACATTTTCCTGAGGAGTTTTTAATGCTCTATCTAGTGGTGAAAACCGTTTTAGAAAAGAGCGAACACTGTTTGAGTTACAAGCCTGTGACAAAGGTGACCCTCACACTGTTACCAGACACTCCCCGGACTTATATTTAAGCCTAGCGCAGAACCGCGCGAGGTGACATGCGACTCATTCCGTGGTGGAGGGTCACATATGTCATTTTCCTTTGGACCCTCGCCATGTCCATGCAGCGGTCAAATTCAACGCCTGCTCATGCAGCTAAGTTCTTTTTTTTTCTTTTTTTTTAAATTTGCCAAGCACATCACTGATTGTTACAATATTTCTTATAAACTGTTATAAATGTGTTTGAGCTACAATGGACATTAACATTTTCATGTACAATACCTCTTTTATTTTTTACTTTTTTTTAATTCGTTAATCTCCTTTAAATGTGTATGTGTTGTTGGAATATGCAGCTAAGTTCTTTCATTTATCTTACAAATAAAAATTTAAAAAAACAAACGCTGAGACTGCCAACGTTCCAACATTCAAAAGAAGAACATAAAGAAACAGAAAAAAGCATAATTTGTCTCGCTGTCTGGTCTAACAGAATAGACGTGTGATCGACACGAAGAAGAAAGAAGGAAATACACACTTTTTAAAAACCAAGAAAGTTATGTCATTGGAACGTTTAATAATGACAAAACAAAACGTTATACTCACTGATTGTCGACCAAGCGTTATTTTATGTGGACAGACATATTTTTTTCTTACGACGTGAATTACTGTATGCCTGTCGGCACTAAACCTATCTGACATTACACATCATTTTGGAGGGAGTTGCTTACTTTGCCGCTTGTCTAAAAATGACATTGTGTACGACACAATGGTTGACAGTCTAACAGTACTACGTTGACATAGTCAATGGCATGCATACTTCCGATAATATGAAATTATCCAAGCAGTCGTTGTAAGCTTGTCAACGTGTTTCTCGTATTTCGACGTACTTAATTTGCTCACATAACAGGTAAGTAGAAAGGGGAGTTGGTAATGTTACCGCAACCACACCAAAGCCATGGTATACACCATACACACACAATGGTCGATAGTGTGAAAGTACTGTAGTTTAGGTACTGAACATTTCTACATATTACCAACAATAAGAAACATGCTCTGCAGTTGTCGTCTGCATCATTAGGCGTTTTATATATGTG
>NW_027128941.1:52557-65334 GCF_037325665.1 Littorina saxatilis
TTTTCTGACTGATTTGGGTATTCTAATGTGCACTTGCATTACGGAGCTAGCAAGTAAAATGCCATAGTTCAAATGCCCATTTATTATAGTTTTGTTGTTGTACGCTACTTCTACCGTGACTTCTTGACTATTCACTTCTGCTCCGTATTTTCATCATGATATTTATGGATGCATTTAGCATGTTTCTAATACAAAGAGATAGTTGTTTTGATCTAGAATGAGTGACTTGTGGTCTTGAGCGCTGACAGCGTGTTAGATCTGGAACAGTATGACATTATACTGGAGGATTGTTCTCCGGTCTCTTTGTGCTTCCAACCATCGGAATAAGTATTATGTCCAAGTACTCCTTCTACCAGTACAAGCACAGCCAAAACCCAGCCAACAATCTCGAAGGCTATACTGAATTTGCGCCTGCTGCGAGCTGTGCTATTTTTGATCCCCTGGGCTGCTGCTTTGGAGTCAGGCACACACGCATCGCGCAATAATTTAATGTTGGGCTACTTCTCTCTCTGTGTTGATAGAGACGATCTGTTTTCAAAAGATCCGACACTCAGCATGCATTCGATATAATGTTTATACCATATTAAAGACAATTAAATGATGAATTATCACATATAAACTAATTTAGACGAATAAGAACATGCTGAAAGCCTGCACTATTTTCTTTAACGCACGCACAAAACCGGATACGTACACTGTTCCTTCCTGTTTTCATTCAAAATGGCAACCAACGTGTTCAATTGATGTGTTTACAAAAGTGAATCGCAGTTTCTATTGCCTCGGATACTGTAGTTACTTCATATTCAGTGAAGGAAGTCTTGGATTACGTCTTCAAGTATCGACAGTGTGAATTTTTTGTATCAGTTTCCAGTGCTTGGATGTGATGTATTGTTCTAAATCGCCTGACAACAGTCATCCATTGTGATTGTCTTCAAAGTTTTACAAAGTGATTTGCTGTTTTTGATTCTTTGGATACGGTACACTGTTCCTGATCTGTAAATGCACAGGCTGACAGCGGACTACCAGTATGGCGTTGTGATGGAGGCAGCAGGTCGTGTAGAGAAAGCAGGTGGTCATGTTTTAGGGTCCATAACAGACAACCACAAGGTCAATCAACACTTTTGCAAACTGTTCGACAGACAATCAGAGACAACTGCCATAGCCAAGCATCCACTGAGTGAAGAGCGTACCTGGTTCCTCTTATTTGATACAATTCATCTCCTCAAGTGCGTTCGCAACAATTGGATTACTGAAAAGACCAAACAAATAACGCTTGGTGATGATGCAACTGCATCTTTTGAAGACGTTGTGCAGCTGTACAAAGAAGAGAGAGACAACATCCTCAAGACAAGCCCACTCACTCAGTCTGCTGTTTGTCCTTCAAAGTTACAACTTCAAAATGTGAAACATGTTTTGAGAGTTTTCAATGACAAAGTGGTTGCCGCACTGAGGTTGAGAGGATGCAGTCAGACGGCTAGCATCATTGAAACAGTCCTCAACTGGTGGAAAACTGTCAATGTATCCGAAAAAGGACAAGATCAGCGTCTGAATGACCCGCATCGTGCTGTCCAAGAAAAAGTTTCAACTTCCCTGGATACTTTCTTGATGATTTTCAAGCAGGCAGAGTCAGGGCAGGGAGCATCACGGATAAAATGCCTTACTCATGACACCAGGAAGGCTTTGGTTCAAACCATGGAAGGTCTGAAAGCTGGTTGCCACTATCTGCTCACTTCTGCCGGATTTGACTATGTTGTTCTGAGAGAAATTCAAAGTGACAGACTCGAAGGTGAATTTGGAGTCTATCGACAGACAACCGGGGCAAACTGCTTCATGACATCTAGAGATGTATTTTCTGCCAGCCAAAAACGACTCGCCAAACATGCAGCTTCTTTCCTGGAGTCTATCGAGGTTGAGTCTGCGCCAAAAGAGCACACCTGCCTAGGTATTAGTGTTGACTTTGAGGATGCAGCCTCCATGGAGATCTGTACAGCAGACGTGACACTGACAGCAAGTGAGGAGAGCAGTGCAGCTTATGTTGCAGGCTGGCTGGAAAGCAAGTGTGAAGAGGAGCTTGGGTTCACGGACGAAGAGCCCTTTGTCACCAGTGAGGCCAAGGATTTCATCCACCAAGTGTCTAGAGGCAAGTTGAAGACACCACATGCCTGCACATTTGAGCTTGTGAGGATTGGACTTTCTTTTGTGAAAAAGGCTCGTCATCGGGCATGCTGCCGCAAGAGACTTACTGGCATCTTGTGCACATTGGCCAGTTTCAATGACATAGACATTACTTGCGATAGGCTCTTCAGGCATCTCTCCAATGTGCTGCTTCATGGACTTCAGAATCTGGAACGAGACCACGAGAAGGATGCAGTTCTCCTCCAGACTTCAGTGAAAAGAGCTAGAATGATCTGATCCCAGCGAAAGGGTAGGCCTAAGCTTTTTTGACCCCGCCCCCCTCCCACTAAAAAAGGAAAGATAAACACACAAAAATCCCCCATGCTGGTAATGTAAGGTAACATCCCAAGCCTAAGGCTTGGTTATCTGGGTTCAAGTCCCGGCCAGTGTATCTTGATTTTTTTGCGTGTGTAAAATAGTGCAGGCTTTCAAAGTATTTTCACTAAAGTTGATGCAAATTATTTGAATATTCTTTCATGTATTTGTCAACATATCTTTCACAATTACAACTAAAATTAACATTGTATTGCTTTTCAGAGGACACATTTATAAGTTAGTGAACTCTACAATTATATTGATGTTCATAACGTTTTTTGCGTCTCTTGAATAGTAGCCTTTTTACTGCTCAACCCCCCCCCCATATTTCTTTCTCTCTTTTTCATTTTCTTACTTATGATATATCCATTGGTGTTTCATTTATTTCTTTAAGTCCTTTACTTGAATGATGATTTTAAAACAAACTGTTAGTGTTGCAAGCTAAAATTATTAATTGATTGATTTTAAGACTAATAATTATTATTTTATTTTGATTGAGAGAGACTCTCCGCTCTGGTAATGCTCATGCTACCTCACAATTTCTGCAAAAACTTAACTCACTCTAGAAGCAATGGGATTAATCAAAACAAACACACAGTACTTACTATCCTTTTAGGTAATAATAACAACACATACAAAGGGCCAAGTAGTCTTACCTCTTCTTGTTCTAAACTCTCAGCAATAAAATTAATCTCAAAACTCATAAAATAGCATTTTTATGTTCACTCTATATCTTCTTTAACAGAATTACGGACAAAAACAACAAAATACAAACTATTTTGGCAGTAGGAAGTCATACAATTGAACAAAGCAATGGCCTCTGAGATCAGAGGCCTGAATTTTGGTCTGCATGTCCTGAGAGAAGTAGTCCTTGATTATGTCCTATTGTATTTGACAGAAATGTGAGTCGAAGTGGGACAGGCAGCGACGACAGCTGCAGCACACTGAGGGATACTCGCCACCACTGACCCTTTATGTTCAAGGGCCCAAAACAAGGTATGTTTCACTGACACAGCCAAAAATAGCGTGCAACATTTTTTCATTCCTTTCTTTTCTCGGGCTGAAGAGGTATATTTTAAAACGAGCAACATCTTTACATCATTTTCGTTGCAGTAGTATTGCCCCCCGCGGGTTAGGGGGAAGAATTTACCCGATGCTCCCCAGCATGTCGTAAGAGGCGACTAACGGATTCTGTTTCTCCTTTTACCCTTGTTAAGTGTTTCTTGTATAGAATATAGTCAATTTTTGTAAAGATTTTAGTCAAGCAGTATGTAAGAAATGTTAAGTCCTTTGTACTGGAAACTTGCATTCTCCCAGTAAGGTAATATATTGTACTACGTTGCAAGCCCCTGGAGCAAATTTTGATTAGTGCTTTTGTGAACAAGAAACAATTGACAAGTGGCTCTATCCCATCTCCCCCATTTCCCCGTCGCGATATAACCTTGAATGGTTGAAAACGACGTTAAACACCAAATAAAGAAAGAAAGTTGCAGTAGTATTAGTATCAGCAGCAGCAGCAGTAATCGTTTGTCATTATAGTAGCCCGGGGGGGGGGGGGAGGTGATGTCCGCGGGAGAGGAAAAGGATGATGTGAAGGAGGGTGGGGAGGAGATTTGTCAATAAAATGTCTCACTTTTGCTGCCTTTTTCATTTGACAGATGTGTAAGCGTTGCTGGCAGGTTGCAACTGCGAGAAACAACCACCTCGGCTTGCAGGAGAAGAGGCCACAATGGAACTTGCCCAAATGAAAATGCCAGCAACATACGACGGTTATGGGCCAAAGAAGAGGAAGAGGAGTAATACTGACAACTTTCAGTTTGACAATAACAGATGCTGAGCGCAGAGATGCAGAACGTGGGGACGAGGAGGGGGAGGAGGTGGGGGGGGGGATTGTATGTTGTTTGTTAGTTATCAAAACAGGCTCATGGAAAAAAATCTGCATCCAGTTAATCGCTGCAGTTGATAATTGTCATCAGCCGAATGGCAGAATGTCAGTTAATAGTTTTAGAAGCGATGTAGACTGTAACTGGGGTAGATAGGGTAATAAATAAATATACTACATCATAGTTTGCAGGTTTGTGGTTTTGCTAGTTGAACACTCAACTACAATGTTTGTGGACAGTGTGTGAATTACTATGTAATTCTACTAGCAAATGTAGCAAATGGTGTACAACTACAAATGTTTATATAGTTTATCACACAGTTTTCAAGACTAATTAAACAAATTTTGTTCAAAAGTGGAACACTTCAGCTGAAAGTCAACACTGCACGATAATATTGTTAACTCTGGTATAATGGCGGTTTGTCAAACCATTTCTTTTTGTCTTGCTGTTGCTTTAATTTTGTGTCCTTTGGAAATCAAGACTGCACGATTATCTATTGTTAATTCTGGTATAATGGCGGCTTGTCAAACCAGTTCTTTTTGTCATGCTGTTGCTTTAATTTCATGTACTTTGGAAATCAAGACTGCACGATGACCTATTCTTAATTCTGGTATAATGGCGGCTTGACACACTAGTTATTTTTGTCATGCTGTTGCTTTAATTTTGTGTCCTTTGTAAATCGTTAGTCAAACTCAATAAATAAAACGTCTTATTGTCAGATCCTGGATTCTAATTCTTATTAGCAAACGAAAGCGAGAAAGACAGTGAGAAGGAAAGAACAGTGTGTGTGTGTGTGTGTGTGTGTGTGTGTGTGTGTGTGTGTGTGTGTGTGTGTGTGTGTGTGTGTGTTACAGACAAGCAGCAGGATAAAAAGCGTGTGTGTGTGTGTAAACGTTTTCTTAGATTTTTATTTTAATGTTAAAAGACTTGCGTTCAAGTCAATATTTGTCTTGTGAATATCAAAAGAGAGTATCAAGACTTGTATTAAAAATAATGGTCTTTTTAAACGATATCAATGACACAAGAACGGATTAACAATAAAGTTAATCATGAGTGAGCGACCACAGATCGATAAGCAAAACGAGGAACCAAGACAAAGACTAACTTGAGCATGTGTTGAAATTTCAGAAAACGGGAACATTTGTCTCAGTTAATCACAAAAGAAAATACAAGATTGTTCACCAAGGAAGTTGTTTGTGCATTCAGAAATTCACGAAATCATTGGACGTAAAGTCACATTTGAAAAAAAGTTCCAAAAGCAGTGTTGCGTGTATTTTCTTTTACTTTCAATTTTCGGAGATAATAAATTAGCAGAAAGCAGTAAGTCCACTTGCTGCTCTATGCCCTTTTCTCAGCCAGATATATCGCCCAGGATATAATATGGCAGAAAGCAGTAAGTCCAATGCTGCTTTTTGCCATTTTTAAAAAATAAGATTTAAGTCGGGATATAATTTGGCAGAAAGCAGTATGTCCTCTTACTGCCTTTTACCATTATTTTTGAGTGAATGAGTTTGGGGAATTAATTCGGCAAAAGGCAGTAAGTCCACAAAAATCATTATTTCTAAGTGATGAATCAAAAGAGGGTTTTAATATTCATAGCAGAAACGCACAATAATGTCCTTCATGTTATCAGCAAACAAAAACATCATTTTAGGCTTTTCATTCCAAAACAGTGATGCAAACACAAAAAGTCGATTTTCTCGAAACTATGTTTCATGGACTTGCTTCCTTCTGCCTTTACACGGCAGCAGTGGTGAAAACCGTTTTAGAAAAGAGCGAAAACTGTTTGAGTTATAAGCCTGTGACTAAGGTGACCCTCACACTGTTACCTGGATACACTCCCCGGACTTATATTAAGCCTAGCGCAGAACCGCGTGAGGTGACATGCGACTCATTTCGTGGTGGAGGGTCACAAATAATTGGGTCCCCCCAAAACATCGACATTGATTTAGTCACGGCAGTAAGTCACAGACGACGCCCACAGTAATGTCGCATTTTCTCGTTTCTTCGATTTTCTGAAATAAAGTGATTTTGAATGAGTTTGGAAAGGGTAGGGACTTGGATCTAGACATCTCAGAGACAGCTTCATAGTACTCCATGGCATGCAGACTTGGGAAGACGCGCCACGACTGTAAAATCACTTCCTGGGCTAGCCTCTTTGTCAGTTCTATCTTTTGTAAAAATGTCAATTACTTTTATCGATCTTTCCCAGAGTAAAGGGATAATCAAAAGGAGTGGTATAAGTTAAAATACAGTTTTCATTCATTTTCGAGTGTGAATGCCCCGGGTAAACGAATTTGAGTGCGTGTGTAAATTGGATTTAAAAAAAACTATTAAGAAGACCCGCCCGCACAAGCACTAACGCTTCCATGCATGGACACACACACACACACACACACACACACACACGCACGCACACACACACACACACACACACACACACGCACGCACGCAGGCACACACGCACACACGCACATAGGCATGCACACACACACACACACAAACACACACACACACACACGCACGCACACACACACACACACACACACACACACACACACACACACACGCGCTCTCTCTCTTCCTCCATCACTCTCTCATTCTCTATGTCTGCTTGTGTATCATTTTGTGTGTCTGTGTGTCTGTCTGTCTGTCTGTCACTCTCTCAATCGCTCTCTCTCTCTTTCCTCTTCCTCCCCCCCCCCCCCCCTTAGTTTGACTCCACAAACAAGAGACTGATACACCAACAAGCAAGCTAACCCCAAAGACAACACGAAACCAGCTTCCCCCACAGACAACTTTTCTCCTCAGAGAAGAAGCAAACATCCTTTGCAAGGCTTCAATCCCTCGCCCTCACTACCTCCCACCCCGATTAAAACTCTAAAAGGATTTTTAATCACGAAAACGTCTCCTTAATGTTGTTTTCCGAGATGCAACCGGGAGTAATGGAAAGCCCCATATAGGCAAATATTGCCTCTTCAAACAATTGATAAGGGGGTGGGGAGACGAGGGAGGGAGGTGGGATCGGGGGGGGGGGGGGGTTGGGGGCTTTGACTTGATTAAGATTGCAGTGGAGCTCAGAGAGTGTCGCGGCAGACGACAGAGAGGCAAGGGACGGGGATCAATGAGATTGAGAGGTTTTCTCCTCACTCCCCTCTTTGCCAACGAGAGACGCTGAGGTCGTTCGGAGCAGATTGTTAGCGGGTTTGTGCGAGAAATTGAAACGGGTGACAAATGTAGTGCATCGACACTGACTTGTCGCTGTCAGTTATCGATTATAGGCCTTTTTCACTTCCCGTGTGGACTGCAGAAGAGCTAATGTCGTGCTGTATATATATATGTTTACTGGGTTTGATAGTATCCATAACAACGCTGATGTTTGTCCGATTTTTGGAGCAACAGTATTTGAGTCTTATGTACCTTTCGCAGGCAGTTATGATGTGTTTATCTACATCAGCGAACATTGCATTGACAGTCTACATGCCCCGACGCTATCAAACAAACTATGACGCAACTCTGCTTCCAACTTACGTCATCGAGCAACAGTGAGTGCTTCTTGTTACATTTAGTCAAGTTTTGACTAAATGTTTTAACGTAGAGGGGGGAATCGAGACGAGGGTCGTGGTGTATGTGCGTGTGTGTGTGTGTCTGTCTGTGTGTGTGTGTAGAGCGATTCAGACTAAACTACTGGACCGATATTTATGAAATTTGACATGAGAGTTCCTGGGTATGAAATCCCCATACGTTTTTTTCATTTTTTTGATAAATGTCTTTGATGACGTCATATCCGGCTTTTCGTAAAAGTTGAGGCGGCACTGTCACGCCCTCATTTTTCAACCAAATTGATTGAAATTTTGGTCAAGTACTGTTCGACAAAGCTCGGACTTCGGTATTGCATTTCAGCTTGGTGGCTTAAAAATTAATTAATGACTTTGGTCATTAAAAATCTGAAAAATGTAAAAAAAAAATTTTTTTTATAAAACGATCCAAATTTACGTTCATCTTATTTTCCATCATATTCTGATTCCAAAAACATATAAATATGTTATATTTGGATTAAAAACAAGCTCTGAAAATTAAATATATAAAAATTATTATCAAAATTAAATTGTCGAAATCAATTTAAAAACACTTTCATCTTATTCCTTGTCGGTTCCTGATTCTAAAAACATATAGATATGATATGTTTGGATTAAAAACACGCTCAGAAAGTTAAAACAAAGAGAGGTACAGAAAAGCGTGCTATCCTTCTTAGCGCAACTACTACCCCGCTCTTCTTGTCAATTTCACTGCCTTTGCCATGAGCGGTGGACTGACGATGCTACGAGTATACGGTCTTGCTGAAAAATGGCATTGCGTTCAGTTTCATTCTGTGAGTTCGACAGCTACTTGACTAAATGTTGTATTTTCGCCTTACGCGACTTGTTTACTTTAATACAGACACGTTATCTACATTGTGTTCATTGTGGGCAGACACAGTTACTGTATCACTGACAATACAAATGCACCAACTCTTCATGCTCGTATCAAGTGCTCGACCGCGACACGGTGGCCTAGTGGTAAGGCGTCCGCCCAGTGAGCGGGAGGTCGTGGGTTCGAACCCCGGCCGGGTCATACCTAAGACTTTAAAATTGGCAATCTAGTGGCTGCTCCGCCTGGCGTCTGGCATTATGGGGTTAGTACTAGGACTGGTTGGTCCGGTGTCAGAATAATGTGACTGGGTGAGACATGAAGCCTGTGCTGCGACTTCTGTCTTGTGTGTGGCGCACGTTAAATGTCAAAGCAGCACCGCCCTGATATGGCCCTTCGTGGTCGGCTGGGCGTTAAGCAAACAAACAAAAAACAAACACAAAATCAAGTGCTCGTATCAAGAAACGCACAAGCTCGGCACCAACTCCGCGCCAAGCTAACCTCATCGATCGCGAGGATTGATTGTTTCCAGATCTTTTGTCGCGGGCAAGAAAGTGTGTGTTGATAGCGATGCTAGGACAGGGGCGAGGGGCCCCTAATCAACACAAACAATCCTGCGCTGAGTTAAAAGGTGCAGGCCCTTAGACGAGAGCAGCAATTTTCACGGGTAATTTCAACTGAAGAAAACCGGCATTTCGATGGTGGCTGGCTGTGAACTGCCATGTCTTGTGTGTCAATGAAAGAGGCATGTTGTACGGTGTGTGTGATTGTGTGTGTGTGTGTGTGTGTGTGTGTGTGTGTGTGTGTGTATGTGTGTGTGTGTGTGTGTGTGTGTGTGTTTGTGTGTGAGTGTGTGTATGTGTATTTGTGTGTGTGTGTGTATGTGTGTGTGTGAGTGTGTGTGTGTGTGTATATGTGTGAGTGTGTATATGTGTGTGTGTGTGTATGTGTATGTGTGTGTGTGTGAGAGAGAGAGAGAGTGTATGCGTGCATATGCGTACGTGCGTCTGTGGGTCTGTCAGTCTGTCATACGCATGTCTCTGTGTGTGTGTGTGTGTCTCTCTCTCTCGGTCTGCTACTCTTCCTATTTTCATCAGTTTTCAGTTTAGCAGCAGACCCACATATTCTTCTCTTGTGTTTGTCGACATCCATATTTTTTTTCTTTCTGTATTTGTTTCTTTTATTCTGTGGAGGTTTTTTTTGGTCAGATTTTTTCATCGTTTTTGTTTTCTTCTTCTGTTCCTTCCTCTCCCAGGACCATCGCTGTTTTGTTTTTTTCCGCGAAGAGATGTGCACGCGTTGCTTTCTTGCGCATCGATACCGCAAGGCGACAGACGTGCTATCGCATGGCAGTAAATGTGATTGACATCTTTAGACTACCCCTTTCATCTCGATGTATGCTTTGCAAACGAAAGTGTTATCGATTCTACCCACATTTAATACATTGACACGACAACATTGTAAAGAGGACACATCATACAATGCTCTTCCAGTCCAGCCGGATTTTGAACCCCAGACTAGATACTGCAAAAGGACGCACTATCCACTGGACCACTGCCCCCCCCCCTACCCCGCCTATCTACCTGTAAACACCAAGGAGCGTGCCAATGTCCAGTCCCACTGGTGTTCAAACCTTGAACCAAAGAGCACGCGCTATTTACCTGCCAACAACTGTCCCCCATCCTCCAACTCTAAAGAACACAATTACAATTAAAGTAAATTTTCAAAAACGTTTTATTGACTAATCGTTCTTGATTCAAGAGAGCATATCAAAGAGACGAGCATTTCTAAAAACAAAAAATTACAAAATATTTAAAATATGGGTCCAACTGCTTATTTAAAAAAATAATTATGGCTCAAGCTGTAGACTCAAAGACTCATCATAACAATTATAGTTCAGTTCCATCGGAATTCCAACCTTAAACCCTGTACCACAAAACGTTGCACTATACACCTGTTTAAAATCCTCTTCTCCGTCCGCCATAGCAAGACAGAACGTCTGGAGAAAAGCAGGTATCTTGGACAAAAAATCAAACAAGCAAAAACAACAACACGGGATTCAACTTTCTCTCCTCAATAGTAATTATGGTTCAGTGTCATCGGAATTCGAACCCTGCACCCAATACCAATACCACAAAACGTCGCACTATCCACCTGTTCACAAATCCCCCTCTTCATCCGCCATAGCAAGACAGAATGCCAAGAGAAAACAACCAGGTCTTTTCGAAAAAAGATAACCAAAGAAAAACAACAAAACGGGATTCAACTTTCTCTCCTCAATAGTAATTATGGCCGGAATCTGCAACATGTCCAGGCGTTATTTGTTGGCTCTCCTCTTTATTTAATCACATCCAAAAAGGAAGAAAGAAAACCGCCGTAAACGTAGTGCCAAATTCAATCAGATGGTAGCAAGATTTTGATCAGGAAACAAAAACATCCAGGGGGCAAAGGGACAAGGAATGGGCATGGTTTCCATTCCAACAAACACTTCTTTTCCCTTCCACACAGCTAGAGGCAGCAGGAGGGGCGATTGAAAAGGAGGGATGAGGGATGTGTGTTGGGTGACCCTACAATCATTCCGGCCCCTTATCCCCTTTTCGTTTGTAGCTGTCCATGTTAGTGTTTGTATTTTATTTGTGTAGGGAAGGAATCGAGTGTTTGGCGGGTTGGTGGTGGGATGGAGTGTGTGTGTGTGTGTGTGTGTGTGTGTGTGTGTGTGTGTATGTATGTGTGTGTGTATGTGTGCGTGCGTGCATTCTTGAGTGCGTGCGTACGTGCTTGCGTGCTTGCGTGCGTGCGTGCGTGTGTGTGTGTGTGTGTGTGTGTGTGTGCGTGTGCGCGCGCGCGTGCTTGCGTGCGTGCGTGTGTGTATGCGTGTGTGTGTGCGTGCGCGCGCGCGTGTGTGTGTGTGTGTGTGTGTGTGTGTGTGTGTGTGTGCGTGTGCGCGTGCAGCTGGACCGCTGGCGCGATAATCATCAAATGAAAACCGTTACAGCACACACATGGCCATAAATACAGTGAACCAAGAACAGACTACCTCAGATATCGGCATATGGTCATTTGGTATCATTCCAATGCGCACACTCTGCATGGGTCTGCGGATCAGATTTACCACCTGAAAAAATAAAACCCAGCGGGTCTGGAGTCCCTTCCAACTTCTGGATTTATACATGTGACCATGCAGTCGATGAAATGTACTTTCCATCTGGATCGTGTCAAAACGTACACAACAACTTACTGCATTAGCAAGATCTAGATGTGGCACTTTTCAGGACGTGTACGGGAAGCGAACGTGTACGGGTAACGTCATCAAATCTAGTATTTACGTCACGCGTTTGCCAAGATCTGCAGTCTTGGTGGGAGCAAAACAACCTATGCATTTTGAACATTGGAGAAAGTGAGTTACGGATGACGCAATATCTACACGTACACGTACATGTCTTTGCTACACGTTCGATCATCTAGAACACTGTATTTCCGCGTGAGAGGTACTTTGAAACTTGTATATCAATCAATGTATATGACTCACTTTACCCATTCCACGAACAAAAGCATGTCATTATATAATGGTTTTAGTAGAGACTGGTTTGAAGAGCACGCTAGCTTCAAACTTAAGTTCAACAACCCGACGGTAAGATACTTAACCTCCCAACCCCGATTACCAACATGTACCATCAATCATTCTTGTCTGAGTAGAATGAACCGTCACCCAGACAACATAAATGAATAATGAAGCGTCATCTAACCCCATATAAAGGGGGATAACTGCCTTGACTATCAACCAAGTGACATTACGCAGGTCTACAGGAAGTGACGTGAGGGCAGACAGAGACAGACAGAAAGACAGGCGGGAGATTAAAAAGACTGACGGAACGCGATTATCGGTACCGTGGGTTTCTTCTGGGTTAAATCACTTTGATCCTGAGAGAAACACTTGAGGGGAGGTACTTTTCTAGGGTAGGGTAAGGTCAGATTAGGAGAGAGAGAGAGAGAG
>NW_027128942.1:0-2852 GCF_037325665.1 Littorina saxatilis
CTCTGAGCACCTTGAGGCACACGTGGTAATAAGCAGCCTTGTTTGATCGTCACTGTGTTAACTCTAACCGTGATCATAAACCTCACAGGTACCACTCAATGCTCTAAGAAACAACTGTGATTGTTTTTTTCTGGACCCTTAAATTCGTTCACTCAAATGGTTTTTGTGTTGTGTGGTTCACAGCTTATTACGGTTCACGTGTTCGTCTGATCAAAGATCCCTCCTCCCTCCCCCCCCGTCAATTTTGTAAAGGAAATTTTTGTTAAACAAGATTTGAAGTAACAACTGAGAAAAAAAAAGTGTGATTTAGAACCTTCTTTCTACAGCGATAAGCCTAAATGTAAATAGTTTCAAACAAGTAGACTAAGAAAGGAAACAAACTTGCATCGGACTCGGATAGCTATAGCTGCTGAAGAGACGTAAAACAACAACATAATAATCAAACATACATCTGATCAAGGATTCGCGTAGGTAGACTGTAACAAGACGGACACAAGATGACACAGCTGACACAAGAGGTTTCGCTTGAGTGCTCGCAGGTGACTATTGGGAAAATGAGTTGAGGTTCAGGGTCAGTTCTCGTTTTGAAACACCCTAATACGCGCCCTGTCACCTCAGAGTGATTGAGAGTGACTAGTGTATTTGTTGTTTTAGTGATAATGTGATAATGTGTATACACATTTAGGGCTGTTTTTCAGTATTAATAACATGTTCTGTTTGATTAAGGGTATTCAGCTGGTATTTCCTTGTTTTTTACTACCTATTTTATTCATGTTTTTATTACTTAATAAGTGGAAGAATCTGTTGTAATGTATGTTTGATGGTGTATGCTTTTAGTCAAGCGTTGCTGACTATGAATGTAGATGTAAATGCTTGTATAACTGTGTTTTAATTTTAAATGTGTCAAGCGCAAAGAGCATAATTGTAAAGTTATGATGTTGCGCTATATAAATGCTCATTAATTTTATTATTATTATTATTATTATTATTATTATTATTATTATTATTATTATTATATAAAACAAAAGGGAGGTGACAAAATATGACCACGGGTGACGTACTTAGTGTTGCGCGGCCCTGACAAATCCAGGAAATTGAGTCGATTGCCAGCGGGTTGAGTGTGTGTGTGTTCAGAGACACGTAACCAGAAAATTCTGAAACGCTGAAGAAGAAGAAGAGTGTGTCAAGTTCAGTAAGTGTAGCAGTATGCAAGATAACTACCTCAACTGAAATAAAAAGGTCAAAGCAGAAGAAAATTCCACTATTTCGTCAAATTTTCTGAAAGCGATTACATCAGAATGCCTTTCTGCTCGACCACTGTAATCGTCAGAACCAGCAATTGTGCAATAATATGGTTTTAAAAGAAAGTTCACGGTGCTTTTTCCGTAATGTTGTCAGCATTACCACCAACTATACTGCCGAGCCTGTCAGTTCATATGTATGACCAATTTCAAAATATCGTCCTCCGGTGGGGGTATCACCAGTAACAAGAAAATTACATGAGCATCCCGGGAAAAATGTTAACATAGATTCTATTTTGGAGTCCTGATACACCGGCCTTTCTCATAGTATACATTTTGTATGAAACTAACTCGGATTCCATGTAGCGCAATAAGCCAAAATAGATCATAACACTAAAATGTCAGCACATTTCTCGAGAAAAGCCCAGTTAAACCAGAGATATAAGTCTAATTCGTAGACAAACAAACAAACAAACAAACAGAGAAACACACAAACAAACAAACAAACAACAAACAAACAAACAGTGAAATCTATACGCCGCTTTATTCCATAAAGGCGGCGTAAAACAGGTGTTAATATAAAAGTATGAACACATATTTTAAAGATACTTCCCATCCAGACTTTGCCACCTTGCACACCACCTGACCAGGCTTGGGATAAGAGCACCCTTTCACGTGGGTACAGACCAAAACCTAACAGTCTGACCGCATTCTGTCCACGCTCTTGTTCCTTGGTAAGTGTGCAAGTGGAAGAATGCTCATTCTGACCTCATGCTCATTCTGACCTCATGCTCATTCTGACCTCATGCTCATTCTGACCTCATGCTCATTCTTGAACAGATCTGTGGTCTGTGGTGGCGTGCATGATGGTTTACACGGAATGGAATTGAAGAAATCTTTAAAGGCACTGTCCTCTCCGTGTAAGGCCAACAAAAAAAAATTTGTCTGTTTCTGGTCACCCGACCGACCCTAAATTTCGGCGCCGACCCTAAACTTTTTTTTTCCAAACTCAAAAAATTTTTTTTTTTTTTTGGTGGTAAAGGACAGGGTGAGAAAATGAACAACAAAAACGTGTGAAAACGAAAGTCCGCTGACGATTTGTAAATGTGTTGAGTGTCTTGTCTCTATGTATAGTGAATCCAGTCTCTTTGCGCGATTTTTAAAGTTAGTTTTATTGGTCTACATTTGGGGGTTAAAAAAAAAAAAAAAAAAAAAAAAATCCCGACCTACCGACCCTATTTTTTTTAGCCATGTTACCAGAAACAGACAATTTTTTTTTGTTGGCCTAAACGATTCAGCTCGATCACCATCCCAAAGCCAAGGCAGGTCTGAACAAGTCAGCAGAAAAATAGGGGTTTCACGGGGGGGACTGTGCCTTTAAATATTTAAAATTCCTTTGAAGTATTAATTTTGAAGTGCTTGACATTAGTGCATGTATTTTCTCCCAGATCTTCGCTTTCCTGGCCGTGATCATGATGGGAATCCATTTCTACTTTTCCTTCAAAATGTGGAAGGCGACACAGAGTGCATCAGCGCTGCGTGCCGTGGCCATGCGGCAAGATGCCGAGCAAATCGCTTCAACAAATGCCTAGGACGCAGGGCTGCTACAGC
>NW_027128943.1:0-19210 GCF_037325665.1 Littorina saxatilis
CTGAAGAGTACTCGGGTCCAGCGCCAGCGGTTTTTATCTGACGAATGTAGTATAAACGCACCACACCAGTCTACGACCGTTCTCCCCTCCCGGTGTAGCTCTCTGTCTGTCTGTCTGGTCTGTCTGGTCTGTCTGTCCGGTCTCTCTCTCTCTCTCTCTCTCTCTCTCTCTCTCTCTCTCTCTCTCTCTCTCTCTCTCTCTCTCTCTCTCTCTCTCTCGATAGTGAAATTTACGCATTATTTTTGCCCGGGGGAAAAACACACCCCGGGTATTTCTTGAAAACATGTGAGCAAACGAGACATGAAAAGACATGATTGATCTAACTCAGGTCAGCCTGACGTTTTATTTTACGCTCGTCTTTTCCTGTTTTCTCACCTGCACAGGTGCACACACAATGCGAGTAATTTGTGCACGTGTAAATGTGTCCATATATAGATGTGACCACATTCATTTGAGTGTGTGTGTGTGTGTGTGTGTGTGTGTGTGTGTGTGTGTGTGTGTGTGTGTGTGTGTGTGTGTGTGTGTGTGTGCGTGTGTGTGTGTGCGTGCGTGCGTGCATTGCGTGCGTGCGCGCGTGTGTGTGTGTGTGTGCGTGTGTAACATGACTGTTTTAGGTGATATCACCAGATTGCTATTCACACAGCCCAATGAAGTGTCAGGCAAGCAATGTTACTAATGCTGCCTCTGTTGCTCCAATAAAAACTAAATAGATAAGTGAAAAACACGACATTTTTCTGTTTGGTTGAAATCACAGAATTAATTGATAACGATAGAGGGAACTATGGTTTCTTAACGGTTCAAAACAACATTTAAACTTTAAATAACCATGACCTATGTTTTACACCCTCAAGGTATTTGAATTAATCACGCTACAAACACTGCTTTATCCACCACCCCTTCCCACCCCAATGTTTCCATTCACTTTGAAGCACAGCTTGGGATGTCTCGGGGTAACCTGCGTTACGTTAAACACGTCTCCTTGCAATACGGATTGGATTGGATGGATTGGATAAGATTTACAGTCCAGTGAGGTTACCCTCATGGAAATTCGGGCTGCTTTCTCCCCGGGGAAAGCGAGCTGCCATACATACGGCGCTACCCATATTTTTTTCTTCCTGCATGCGTGTATTCATGTTTCCTGAGACTTAATGCCGTGTGAGATGGAATTTGTTTTACTTTATTCCAAGTCCCACGGGTATTTGATGGACATTTTTATCTATGCCTATACAATTTTGCCAGGAAAGACCCTTTTGTCAATCGTGGGATCTTTAACGTGCACACCCCAATGTAGTGTACACGAAGGGACCTCGGTTTTTCGTCTCATCCGAAAGACTAGCACTTGAACCCACCACCTAGGTTAGGAAAGGGGGGAGAAAATTGCGGCCTGACCCAGGGCCTGAACACGCAACCTCTCGCTTCTGAGCGCAAGTGCCACTCGGCCACCCAGTCACCAAGTGTGAATTAATTTAAACATTCCATCCGTCAACGCGTCACGCATGATGTGCTTTCAAAAAAAGCTTCCAGGCTAAAGGCAGAACAAGTTCAGTGAACCGAGCTGATCGTATTCATTCATTCTGGAGAGAGAGAGAGAGAGAGAGAGAGAGAGAGAGAGAGAGAGAGAGAGAGAGAGAGAGAGAGAGAGAGAGAGCGAGAGAGCGAGAGGGGGGGGGGGGAGAGAGAAAGGGAGAGAGAGGGTGAGAAAGTGAGAGAGAACAATGTCCAAAAAGGTAGGACTTCATGTCGTTTGAAGTGAGTGGAGTGAGTTCCTGCGTTGGGGCGCGCGTGCGCACGTAGTGTGTTCGTACATGCACATGTATGTCTGCGCTCCATTACTCCTCGTCGTCTCACGCACTCCCCCCCCCCCCCTCTTTCCTCTCAAACCCCCTCTTTGCCCATATTGTCACCCCTCATGTCTTTCACATTCATACATTCACTTAAATGTACATTCATAAATCATCTAGTGACAAAAATCACATCCATTAGTTCTCAGGTTACATAAACTTACATTCACACTATCCAGTTGTATGAATTCACATTTGTAATTTATCATAAACTAATTCACATTCATAATCAGTCTACCGTGAAATTGCTCTCGTCACAGTTTCAATAATGTATCTTACATCCGCCCACAATAAAAGTGCGCAATATTTAACCTCGGTCTCCATCTTTCTCATCATTATAATTGATCTGAATAATTTGCGATTAATTGATTTTATTCGCGTGTCTATAAAAATGAGCGCACATTAAAATATGCGTGGAAGTGATGCAGCGGGCGGGAATGTTTGGGTATGCATTACTGCACGTTTCAGCGATAAAATTGCATAACGATGCATCACAGATGAAAATGAGTTGTGTTCCCGATTTCGGACATCATGCAGGTACAGCTATTTCTAAGATGGTGGGAGAGAGAGAGAGAGAGAGAGAGAGAGAGAGAGAGAGAGAGAGAGAGAGAGAGAGAGAGAGAGAGAGAGAGAGAGGAGGGGGGTCATGGAAAACTAAGGCTTTAAAATATATATACAAACACGTTCGACCTACAGTTGGTTCATGAATTGAGTCAACACACACACGCACGCGCGCACGCACGCACGCACGAACGCACGCAACCGCACTCACGCACACACACGACTGAACAGCAACAAAATACAACTACAACAATAACAACAAACGACGCAATCCCCGCGACTACTAAAAGGAACATTTAATTAAAACGGACTTAACCGGGCAGAACCTTCATATAGCAGATCTCTCTCTCTCTCTCTCTCTCTCTCTCTCTCTCTCTCTCTCTCCCTCTCTCCATCTGTTGGGTGTCTGCCTGTGCCACATTTTGCCCTTGTTTACTCCCATCGTGCGGGTGACGCAATGCCGACCGAACGCCGCTGCGCAAACATCTCAGTCTGACCCGGATGAGGTCATCCTCATGCTGTCACGAGCGTGCGCGTGCGCGGGAGCGGCAGGGGATGTAGAAGCACCCGCGCGACAGTTGATGCACGTGAAAGGGTCTGAAGCGAGGAGCTGGATTTTCGGTGATGCTTTTTGTTGATCCGTGACTGAGTTGAGTGGAGGAGCTTGTAAACACGGATAATGGGATGGACAAGACAATGGTCTCGCATATGAGTTGAACGAGAGATCTAATAACTAAAAATAAGCCAGGTCTGCCTATTAGAGAGAGAAAGAGAAAGAGAGAGAGAGAGAGAGAGAGAGAGAGAGAGAGAGAGAGAGAGAGAAAGAGAGAGAGAAAGACGGGGGGAGGGGGGGTAAGGGGGGTACATTTTATTATTTATATAAAACTGTCAAAGACTAACAGACACATGTGCATAATTATTTTCATATTAAACACGCCGCACGGTTACTATATTTCCACACGCGCGCACCCTCCCCCCCCCCCTCCCCCAAAAACACACACACTTCCCAGATATATCAAATCATTGCTCTCTCTGTCTCTCTGACTCTTGTCTGTCGATTAATCTGTCTGTCTGTGTCTCTCTCATGCTACGTAATGTAGCAATTTTAGAGTCCTCCTGTGCCGCCCACACCCCTTAGCTGATCGACTGAATTACTCAATTGTTGGGCATGACCTTATTGCGTGCCCAAGTCACATCCGTGTACCTTACTTGTCTACATTCCGTAACCCGCTTTATAGCCCTCGCTTCACGCTTCAGTGACACGACCCCTCACACCCCCCCCCCTCCCCCACCCCCCCTCCCCCCACCGCCTCCCTGTTCTATTTTTTTTGTCACTGCCGAAAAGGGTGAATAAGAAACGCACCTGTGTGCGACTGAATCACAACTCCTCGTGACGAATAGTTCTTTGTATGTCGCTGGAATTCACGCAGAGAATCACGAAATTCCAACGCTGACATTGAAATTCTTTCATTCAGATTTTATTTTATCTGTTTCTTTCTTCATTTGTGTATTTATTTCATATTATTTATTTATGTTAAAGAGGCCGTAGGGTAGGGGAAAACCAAACTATTCGAACACGTTTGTTGTCACTTAACCCTTTTATCATTATCCTGTTGAATAGTTTTTTTTGTATGAGTCAATTTCGTCATTTCTTTTTCTTTTCAAGTTGCGTATGGTGAACAAGGCGTCAAAACGAAGAGGATGACCAAGCTGGCTGGCTGAAAACATTGCACAACTTACACGACGGCATATTCTATTTTTAGCAACTGTCGTGGAAAAAGAACTGGATAAGAGAGAAGAGAGTAAACGAACAGCATAGCCTACTAGCGCCTAAAGGGATAATTACTAATATCACTGGAATAATTATTCATCATCATTGGTTTTCAATAACTAACTAATAAAACTCTGCTGTGATGATTACAACTGTCACTCAGCGTTAATATACCGTCTGTAACTTAGGTGAGCTAAAAGGAGAGAGGAGCCGGGGAGGATGGGGTGGGCGTGGATGGTGAAGGTATACGGAGGTAGACATAGACAGTCTGTACAATCCCTGATTTCTGACGCAAAAAGCTGATGGGGAAAACCCAAAACTGAGAAAAGGGTGCACCAGACAGGCCAGCAAACAACACTGAGTCCGCGTTGCAAGAACGTAAGATATGAACACCACAATGTCTCACATGAAATAGATTATTTCGAGAGGTGTGGGTGGGGGGAGAGGTCGTGAGAGAGTGCGGGGAGGGGGAGTGAGAGAGTGCGGGGAGGGGGATTGAGAGAGAGAGAGAGAGAGAGAGAGAGAGAGAGAGAGAGAGAGAGAGAGAAGGGGGGGGGGGTAATAAATCGTAGTTATTAATAACGTTTTCCTGCTGTGTGCAGCATAGTTACGTATAATACAGATGTCCTGCGAAAAAAGAACGTGGCATTATTTCTTAAAGATATTATTAAACTACAGTATGTTCAAAGCACCGATTCATTACTGGCTGAATATCAAAATGGCTCACTGTCTTGGTCTGTGCAGCATGTTTTAATGAACATCAATGCCAATCACTAGCGAGGGGTGTGTCGGAAACACGTGGACTTATATGTCAGAGAAAAAGCAAGGGCCTTCACTCTTTCACATCCCATAAAACCCCGACGGAGTTATTTTCCGAAAAGGGTCTTTTGCCTTGAATTAGGCAGCAATTTTCTTTTTCGTGTGATAGTTGGAGTTACTGCATCAGGTTTACATCACATCTGATTGCAACACAAATCAGATCACGCGCGGTGACGATAGATCACTTTTCATAACTATTAAAACACGATTCAATATTCTTTAGCTCGTTGACATGACCGTAAAAAGGCAGTAAGTCTCAAGTTGGCTCGTTCTTGTGATAACTGAACAAGGTTTACTTAAAACGCTTTACATCACGAATCGGATCATATTCGGATTAAAATCCAGTGTCCGTAAGCTTCGTTAAAATTTCTTTTTTTGCGCGCTAGGCAGCAAAATGTTTATTTTTACATAATAATTAGAGTAGCTGTATATATTTAAGACTGTTATTTAAACGAAGAGAAGGTTCAATATTCAAAAGCTCACAGCCTAAAACGCGTTGTACTGATCAATGCATATTAAAACAACAATCTATTGAACAACACTTCTTACAAAAAAATTACAAAAAAAGATTGCAATGTTAAAAATGCGACAGGTTCGTACCATTATATAAATTTAGTTTGAACTGTAAAACATTTTACAACAGTAATCAGGTCACGTAAAGCGGTAGTTTTTCAGTCGCGTTACGAAGGGTGAATCAGTAGTTCTAAGCTCAAACACGTCCCTATATTTACTGCACGCTGTATTGCGTATCTTACTTGTAATCTAATATATATAAAGTCGTGTTTGGTGTCCCTTTAAACGGTATTACGTATCACGAAGCTGGCGAGAAAAACACCAGCAGATCAGTGTGCACTATATATAACTGGCTAAAACCAACACAAAATAAACACAATAAATATGGTGCAGAAACCACTGGAACTTGGACCCCCCCTCTCCCCCCAAAAACAAACCCACCTCCCCCCCAAAAAAAAACCCCAAAGAGCAACAACAAAGCACACAAAACAAAAACAACATCAAAGAAAGAAAGAAAGAAAGAAAAAAACATATTCATTAATTAGTCATATATAAATTGACATGTTCGTCTTTCAGTTAGCAAAGAACGCTTGTCATAATTATCAATAAAAATAACATTACGACAGTGTTGAGTTAGTCAGCTTAAGATGACATCATGCTGCGATGACAAATGTATTTCTCCACCCCGGTGACGCAAGATTATCACGAGTGCTGCAAAGGAGGATCTAGGGGGGGGGGGGGGGGGCACTTAAAAGTAGTTGGGTAGAAAGATCATCACCTGTGGAGGCTCTCCATAAGACCACCAGCTTCATTACCAGAGCTGGACTCCAAGTTTAACATTGGCGAACGACAAGAAGAAGAAGAAGAAAGATCATCAATAGTATCAAGAGAGAGAGAGAGAGAGAGAGAGAGAGAGAGAGAGAGAGAGAGAGAGAGAGAGAGAGAGAGAGAGAGAGAGAGAGAGAGAGAGAGAGAAATAAGAAAGAGAGAGAGACAGTCAGACAGACAGACACGGAGACAGAGACAGAGACACAGAGAGAGAGAGAGAGAGAGAGAGACAGAGAGAGAGAGAGAGCAGGGGGGGGAGAGAAGGTGTGTCAGTGTAGACTAATCCGTTTAACTGCGCGGCCTGCCTGTGTGTATGCGAGTGCGCGCGCGGCACACACACACACACACACACACACAGCAGGGTCACATACGCGTAACACGCTCGATAATCTTCGAAAACAAGCCGCTTCACAGTTCTTGTTCCCCTGATAGAACATACAGCCTTCTAGCCAAAAATACTGTATCGATAATTTACGCCGAAACTCAGGGAGAGAGAAGGAAGGTATAGGGGAACTCTAGTAGAAGCGAGGGGCCGAGGTCGCGAGGGAGGGACAGCCAATGTTTATCGACTTGCGTAATTTCTCGCCCTGGCCTCACGTGACCTAGCTGGTGGAATGAATGAAGACGAGAGCAAGCACGTCGTCAAAAGGCTGTTTCATCGTAATGTCAGGCGCGGCAGATAAACAACCTGTTTATGTACAGGTGTCAACCAAGCCACACACACACACACAAGGAAAAAACAACCCAGCAATGAAAGAGAGAAAGGCACACATAACGGATCTCATGATTTGCGCAGATAATATAACTTGAACCTGCTGTGTTGTAACTGTCGTGACGTGTCACGGCGCGAAAACACTACGGGGTGCGTGCGAGTCACAGTCATGCAATGGAATGTCCGTTTTCATCACCCCTTTGTATCAATCTCGCCCGGTGTGACGCCGTCACCTTGGCCCTACCGTCATATTACCCCCTCGATTTATACTCGAGACTGAAATGTTGTTTCCTGGTAAAATTAATGAAGTGAAATTATTTAAGGACGAAAAGCATGTCAGTTTCTTGCATGTGAAGAAAATTGGTGGTGAAATTTAATAGATTTCACCCAAAAATCGATTTCTTCGAATAAGAAGCGAAACAATTTCGGATGAATCAAATTTCTAAGTTAAATACAAAAAATTGGTTGGAAAAATTTGGTCCCATGAATGTAAGGGTACCCAAGGTCGCTCAACAGTACTGTCGAAGGGTGTGTTTTTTGTTCAGTGTGGAGTTTATACAAGATCAACGAGGCCGAGAATCGTAATATGACGACGGGGCCAAGATGACGGCGTCACACCGGTTATGAGAGGAAAGAGAACAGTAATAATATAACTACAAGCGCGCACGTCACCAAGTAAGTTTATATTGCAAAACAAAGCAAAGCTAGCAAAGCAAAGCACCAGCATGCAATAAAAGAAGCATTGCCACCTCTCCCATTTACAATAAAATGAAGAAAAACAATCCTAAAAATGTGTTTAAGTAGAGAGAGAAAGATTGAGAGAGAAAGAGAGAAAGAGAGAGAGAGAAAGAGATAGAGAGAGAAAGAGATAGAGAGACAGAGGGGGAGGGGGGATAGTATGTGCATTGACGGCAGAAGGGTGACACGCATTCACAAGCAACAACTAGGGGCCTAACTGTCCTCTCCAATTTACGCAAAAGCCTAATTGCAAGAAACGTGGGAAAAACAGCATACATCGAAAAAAGAAGAATATTACGATGCTCAAAATAGACAGAAAGAGAGAAAGTTGGTGATAAAAAGAAGAAAGAAGAAAAAAACACAAATGAGAGTAAGTGACCATGAAAAGACAATGACCATGATCTTGACAGGCTATGCTGGGGGACGGGGGTGGGGGAGGCGTATGGGAGTGGGGGGTGGGGGTAGATGGTGGGGAGGGACCGTGAAGGAGAAAGGGAAAGATGTGACATGCTATGACGGTATGCATAATAGAGCGAAGTGTTTCAGTTTGACCGAATCAACACAAAAAACCATCCACGACTTTAAATATCACAAAACATAACTGAAATGAAATTATCCATTTGAATACATTCAAAAAGTGACCAGTTAAACAATCCGCACTTGAATATCAGAATATGACAAAAGGAGTCAAGTCAAGTCAAGTCAAACAGTTTATTTACCAAATGCAAAGCACAGGATTTTGTTATGGTGTATGCATCCAAACTTCACACTCCTTCCACACGCATATTATATCATAATAAATATGTACAGATAAAGTGTTCAATTTCACTGGGCCTATTTACATGTGTACACCAACCAGACAGTTCAAAACGGACTGGTTGTTCTTTTAGCACCAATTTGACAGGAGTAATCACAGGTTACATGGATAAAGATAAATGAATTCCCTAAAATAATATCTAAAAATATAGTCATCAATATAATAAATCCGAGTACATGCTAACACAGTTATTCAAAGGACACAGCCCTTACATCTATTAAGATATTTCATTTAAGGATACTCGATCCCTTTCAAAACTTTAACTGACACATATCACAAATCTAACAGATCTAAGAACGATCCACCATTGAGGCCGCAAGGACTGCCTCAGGAAAGAAACTGTTTCTGAAACGAGAAGTCCTGCTCTTCAGAGCGCGGAAGCGCTTGCCTGACGGGAGGAGCTCGAACAGATGGCCGGCTGGGTGAGATGAGTCTGCCACTATACCCCTAACTCTCTTTGCTAAACGTGAGCTGTACAGTGAGGCGACTGACGGAAGTTCGCAACCCACAATACGAGACGCTTGTCTGACAATGCGCTCCAGCTCTTCCTTGTTTCTAGCACCGGCACCGCTAAACCACACGGTGACTGAAAAACACAGAATGCTTTCTACAGTGGCCCTATAGAACTGCTTTTGGATGGCTTGGTTCAGTCTAAATTTCTTCAGCTGTCTAAGTAAGTGAAGCCTCTGCTGACACTTCTTGATAATGGGCTCTGTGTTTTTGTCCCATGTGAGGTCGCTCGAGATGATTGTGCCTAATAATCTAAAGGAGTCGACCTGCTCAACACTTTCACCGTTGATCTCTAAAGAGGTGAGTGCGAGTTTGTCCTTTCTAAAATCTACAATCATTTCTTTGGTTTTAGAGACATTGAGCTCTAAGTTGTTGTCAGAGCACCAGCCAACCAACTGTTCCACCTCCTCTCTATACACACTTTCATCATCGTTGGAAATCAGCCCCTCGACTGTCGTGTCATCTGAAAACTTCGGAACCAGCACAGATGGATCTGATGATACACAGTCGTTCGTGAAAAGTGTGAATAAAAGTGGAGAAAGCACACACCCCTGGGGCGTCCCTGTGTTCAGCGTGGCTGAGCAAGAGTATGAACCGTTCACCTTGACTACCTGTGGACGGTCTAAGCCGTATACTACATTGGGTGTGCACGTTAAAGATCCCACGATTGACAAAAGGGTCTTTCCTGGCAAAATTGCTTAGGCACAGTTAATAATTGTCTACCATACCCGTGTGACTTGGAATAAGGCCGTGAAAGGTAAATATGCGCCGACATGGCTGCAATCTACTGGCCGTATAAAATTTCATCTCACACGGCATCACTGCAGAGCGCCTAGAACTGTACCCACGGAATATGCGCGATATAAGCCTCATTGATTGATTGATTGATAAGCCGAGAAAGTCTAAAACCCAATGACAGATGGACGGATGTACGTTCAGGGCTGACAGCTTGTCAAACAGCATGTGGGGGATAATTGTATTAAAAGCACTACTAAAATCGAGAAATAAGATTCTAGCGTATGAACGTGACTTCCCCAGATGACGCAGGATGTGGAACAGACCTAGCGCTACAGCGTCCTCAACCGATCTGTTTGCCCGATAAGCGAACTGGAGAGGGTCACGTGAGGCACCAGTGCATGTCTTTAAGTAGGACAGAACGATCCGCTCAAAAACCTTCATGGCCACTGATGTGAGTGCGACTGGGCGGTAGTCATTAAGCTGGGCGACACGGGGTTTCTTGGGGACAGGGACTATCACAGACGACTTAAAACAACGAAGGACTCATTAAAAATGTCTGTGAACACGGGTGCTAACTGATCAGAGCAACACTTAAGAGCAGCAGTCGAAACACCATCCGGACCCCAGAATTTCAAAAACACACATACGTAAACTATGTAAATGAACTTGTTTTCATTGTTTTGTGTTTACTTGCTGCACTGGTCTATTAACATACCAAAAAAAATATATATATTCACTGGATTTGTTTGTTTATTTCACAGCTCACTGTGTGCATGACAAATTTTAACCGACTTACCCCATATCAACTTCGGACGTGGAACGGACTTCACATGAACATCACACTCAGGTAAGAGACACACACTTCAACCAGCCTGTCTTCGAAGGAATCACAAACTCTACTGCCGGTCGCTATGATTGCCGCGAGAAATAACAAGTAGACCAAACTCCTTAAAAAAAAGAAAAAGAGACTCAGTCGCCTCCTTTTTTTTTTTTTTTTTTTTAGCCTGTGGAGGTATTACACAACAAGCGCAACGCTTTACGTAACCGCTTCCAGTTAGCGCTCCGCTGCTGACTATTTTTACAACTCGACCCTTGCTGGAGTCTAAAACGGGTTTCCGTTCGGAGCGAGCAACAACGTGTGTTTGTGCTTGCAAGTCATCCCCCGCGTGTTTTTCAAGCCTCACCCTGGTTTAGAAAGGAGTGTGCACTTTAAACGACAAACGGGCCGCGGCGATGATTCAATCGTTGAATTGATAATCAGCTAGCGGCTAAGAACGGCGATACAACGCGCCGCACGCAGCTCACCCTTTCTTGCCTGTGTTCTATAAAAAAAAGTTAGCTGAGGCCAGCTGAGGCCACGAAGCGCGGGCGGCATTCTTCTGTCACACACACACAGATTCTCTCACACACAAACACACCACGCTGAGCGAAAGAAACGTCACACACACAGCGCTCTGTTACATAAGGCTTGCTAGAAATGAAACCAGGCCACATACGCGCAGAGATAGCGATGGATAGAGTTATAGTGGTGGTATTCTTTTCTCTCTTCGTTTTCGTTCTGTGCACCTAAACTAAAAAATGCTATAGGCTTGCAAAAAGCAACCGGTATTTCAGGATTTCTACTGACATGCTTTGGATTGATAGCAATTTCTGCCCTGAATGTCATTGTTGCGTTATGCCGTTTGCGTACCGTTCGCATCACTGCTGCTGAATGAGGCGTTTGTGGCGAATTATCAAAAAAAGGACAAGGCCTTTGGTCTACATTTACCACCAAAAACAAATGTAGAACACACAGGCATACATTCAGAGAGACGCACAAAGAGAGAGACGCACAAAGAGACAGACGGACAGACACAGACACACACACATAGACAGGCAGACAGACAGACACACACACATAGACACACACAGACAGACAGACACACAGAGACACACACAGACACACATAGACACACACACACACACACACACACACACACACACACACACACACACACACAATAATAACACATAATTTTATAATTCTCGCGTTCTTTTTCCTCTCTCTCTCTCTCTCTCTCTCTCTCTCTCTCTCTCTCTCTCTCTCTCTCTCTCTCTCTCTCTCTCTCTCTCTCTCTCTCTCTCTCTCTCTCTCTCTCTCTCTCTCTCTCTCTCTCTCTCTTTGATCCTACTTCAGCTGTTTTCATTTTTGTTGTTGTTGTTTTTTTAAATAAATGTCGGCATGTCTGCTGACGCCAGGATCGATCAGTAGGATGACAGTTACGTAACATGACAAGTGGGTAACACCTGTTTTTCAGTACAACGATCATTGACCTTCTTTGATTTGCTGTATGGTTATTTTTCGGTTTGTTTGTTTTCTGTCTAGGCCTTCATTTTTTTTCCGTCTTTCTCATAATGTACGTAGCAACTATCCTAAACTCAAACACTTTTTTCTGATAAAATGATTGATATTTTTCCCGATCTACGGTGGACTCTCTCTCTCTCTGTCTCTCTCTCTCTCTCTCTCTCTCTCTCTCTCTCTCTCTCTCTCTCTCTCTCTCTCTCTCCACCCTCATTTATATAAAACTCCAAATATGACTTCATTTTTATTGTGTGCATATTAATAATTCACGATCGATATTGTCCGCCACTTTACTGACTTTCCAATGTTGCCCATAAGAGCACGGCCGTGGTCGTTTAGCATGTTGTCCTAATAGTAATAAACACCAACTTAAAACAACTTAATCATCAATTCTGTCGCACTCAATATATGTCACCGACATGAGTAATCACACAGTGACCAGCTCAGCTGAATTGTTAGTATTAAAAGGTCCTAAGTTGATAACCTCTTGCCCCCAGTGAAAAAAAAAACCCGGTCATCAAACGACCATTGGAAGAAGAAAGAATATTGCCCCTGTGACCCGAGATGACCCACAAACTAGTTTTACAACGTGACACTGGAACAAGGAAAGTGGAGACTATCAATAGAACGTGGACTATTCAGATAAGGGGCAGCCATCGTGAAAGGGGGGGGCCAGAGGTGTGCGTGTGTGAGGTGGTGACGCAGCCTGGCCCTTGACCTAAACTGACCTGTGACCCAGAACAAACACTGCCCACTGACACAAACAGTGAGGGTGAAAGAAGTGTGTACACACATAGCCTACACACACACGCAGAGGTGGACCCCATTTCAGTGACCCCTCCCCCTTGTTAAGACCTCCAAAATTCGACGAAAAAAGGTCTGAAAATGAGTCTTAAAATGGGGGTACATTTACAGATGCCATACACATGAAATCTGACAAAACTAAGGCCTTGTAAGGAGGCAGGTCTTATAAAATGGAGGTACATTTACAGATGCCATACACATGAAATCTGACAAAACTAAGGCCTTGTAAGGAGGCAGGTCTTATAAAATGGAGGTACATTTACAGATGCCATACACATGAAATCTGACAAAACTAAGGCCTTGTAAGGAGGCAGGTCTTATAAAATGGAGGTACATTTACAGATGCCATACACATGAAATCTGACAAAACTAAGGCCTTGTGAGGAGGCAGGTCTTATAAAATGGAGATACATTTACAGATGCCATACACATGAAATCTGACAAAACTAAGGCCTTGTAAGGAGGCAGGTCTTAAAACGGAGGTACATTTACAGATGCCATACACATGAAATCTGACAAAACTAAGGCCTTGTAGGGAGGCAGGTCTTAAAACGGAGATACATTTACAGATGCCATACACATGAAATCTGACAAAACTAAGGCCTTGTGAGGAGGCAGGTCTTATAAAATGGAGATACATTTACAGATGCCATACACATGAAATCTGACAAAACTAAGGCCTTGTGAGGAGGCAGGTCTTATAAAATGGGGGTACATTTACAGATGCCATACACATGAAATCTGACAAAACTAAGGCCTTGAAAGGAGGCAGGTCTTATAAAATGGGGGTACATTTACAGATGCCATACACATGAAATCTGACAAAACTAAGGCCTTGTAAGGAGACAGGTCTTATAAAATGGGGGTACATTTACAGATGCCATACACATGAAATCTGACAAAACTAAGGCCTTGTAAGGAGGAATGTCTTACAACAGAGGGGTGGGGGGTTTTAAAATGGGGGTTCTACTGTGCTAACAGATGGTTGGAACAGGTTAGCTCAGGCATAGTGCTTTCAGCCGCGAAGACACGACCGGCCGTGCACTCTGAAACTGAAATTAGACTTTAATGCAAAAAGGATACAGATTTTAGGTACAACCTAATCTTTTAACCAGTCCTTTCTATACATTGTACATTCACTTTAATACATTCGCAAATCACAATAAACATGGTCATTTGCGAATTTTTATATGCAGAATGATTGAAAAGAATAAGGGTTCGATCATCAACAAAAATATCTAAGTGTATCGACAGACATATAGACAGACAGATAGACGGACGGACGGGCGGGCGGACGGACGGGCGGACGGACGGACGGACAGACGGACGGACGGACGGACGGACGGACAGGCGGACGGACGGACGGACAGACAGACATATAGATAGAAAGACAGACAGACAGACAGACAGACAGACAGACAGACAGACGGACGGACGGACGGATGGAAGAACATACAGACATCCTCATCCCATGCACCCTGCCCCCCCCCCCACACACACACACACACATACACACACACAAACACAAAACAACACACACAAAATCACCTTCACTCCGACCCATTCACCCCACACTGTTAAATACCGCCGTCAAACACAGCGTGACGTCGATGGCATTTTTGCACTCAGTACAATATTTTATATATATATAAACACGTGCACAATCGAACACTATTGTTTGCTATAGCTTGTTTTTTTTTTATGAATAGATGTAACCGATTGTCAACACTGAACAAAAACCTGTTGTCATAACTGTTGCATTCGCCCACATGTTGCCAGATGTCGCTGTTTTTGGATGTACGTTTTATCCAAATAGTAGAAAAGAACATAATTCCAGTTGCACAACCAAAGTGTTAATGACAGCTCATAATAATAAACAACACTAATTAGAACGCGGCTGCTAAATTTGATTAAATAGTATTCATACGGTTTAATTATACACATCATGATCAGTATGGATGGGTTTTTTTCTTTTCTTTTTTTTTTAAATTTTGTTTGATATTACGCCCCAAAGAGAAAAGTAAAAAAAAAAAATCGGCAGAAAGAGAAAAAGACAGACAGAAAAACCCAGCTGCACGATTTGACAATGAATACATATATCAATTAATCAATATGTACTGAGAGCATAATGTCAACAACATGATCATACCAAAAAAAAATTATTACCAAACATCCGCTGTCGCGCCCTCCTTGCTGTTTTTTCAAAGGTAAACTTTTTACCTTTGAAAAAAAAGGTCTGCATCCCTTCTTTTTTTGTATTTCAACTTCTCTTTGTATCATACTTTGAAATAAATTTGCTAAATATGTCCGCCATTTTATTATTTTGCTCCTTTTCCAGAATAAACGTCTATCTTTAATGAAAAAACTATTTTTAATTGCAAACCTCGCATATGGTGTATGAGTGTATGTGTGCGTTCGTATGTGAGTTTGATATATTTATTTAAAAAACAAAACAAGAACCAAAGTTAAATTAAAAAAAATTCCGCTGTTTTCTCACTTTCATCCCACCAGAGAAAATGTTCCATTGACAAGTGAAAGTGTCAAGCGAGGATTGGTTGTATACACCTGGCAAACTGCAACCTACCTCGTTGGCAATAACAAGTTTACACAGAATTTGCTGCACGGTTCGCAACCGGTCATTCCCCCTCCCCCCCTCCCCATCCCAGCCCCAACTGCCCCAATTCCTTTTCACAGCAGCGCAGTTCCTTGAACTCTTCCATAAAAACAAACGAACGAACAAAAGAACACACAAACAAGTATAATTATCTTGTGTTTGAATGCAAAAGAAAACCTTCCATCTGGATCCCTTGTGCAGACATCCCAGCGACGAATTTTCCCCACAACAAGCAAGTTAAAAATACTGGTTAGGTAAACATATTTTTTTTAATATAAAATCTAATTTATTTGTTTCGGGAACAAAAACCTCCTCCTCCACCACCACCACCACCCTCCCTCCTATCGTCACATTTTCAAGAGGACTTTGCCTTTTCCTTCACCACCTGAAACAAACATTCAAGAGCTCTGCAGCTTGGGCCCAATAAACATGCCAGAACTGGGCCACTGCTGGCGTTTTGATGGCAATGCCAGTTGCCAGAACTACTGCCATCAAAGGCCCACCTATGGCCCAATGCTGGCATATTACCCGTATGCACATTGGCAAATTGATGGGCCATCACTGGCAAGCCAGCACTTTGCCAGCAAAAACCCATCATTTATTTGCTGGCTTTTTGATGGCTTGCCATCATTTTTCCAGCAATTTGCCAGCAATTTGCCAGCAAAAACCCATCATTTATTTGATGGCTTTTTGATGGCTTGCCATCATTTTGCCATCATTTTGCCAGAATTTTGCCAGCAAAAACCCATCATTTATTTGATGGCTTTTTGATGGCTTGCCATCATTTTGCCATCATTTTTCCAGAATTTTGCCAGCAAAAACCCATCATTTATTTGATGGCTTATTGATGGCTTGCCATCAAAAACCCAGCATTTTGCCAGCATTTCGCCAGCATTTTGCCAGCATTTTGCAGGTTTTTAGTTCCATATAAAAAAAAACTTTTTTCCATATATTTTCCGTTAATGGCCCTTTACCTGCTGAAATTACCGGGCCAGTTGTGGCCCGGCAAAATGCCATATTTCTGTCTTTACCATTGCCAGCAAAATGCCAATAAGTTGCAGGAAATATACCAATACCACTGATTCGGATAGAATGACGGCTCTATTCATGTACTCGATCTGCACAGTCTTGTTAGCCCATAGATGGTTGTTAGAAGTCTATAAATATGCTTTGTTTTGTCATTTTTTACTGTGAATGTAATAACAATAACAAAACACAGCACATCAATGGACTTTTCAACCCATGCTGGCGGCAAGACGTGCGCAAATAAAGCAAAGGGCAATGCTGTCAAGCTGTACATTAGCAATATGCATATGCGTAATTATCAAATTCATCAGTAAAATGCAATTGAAATGCTAATCACATTTGTCGTGTAACTTATCTGGCAAGTAAAGGCAGTGGTTTTGACAGAATATCGTCATCAACGCAGTTATAGCGGTCACAACAACAATACAGTAATATATATTAAAAACAAAACAAATGTAAAGCTTCCAAACAGCAACGACTCATTACCGAAACATTACAGAAACGTACGCTTTGTTTTCAGTTGCTCACTGTTTTATTTTATTTGTACAGCGTTCTAAATTTCACACTCGAGACATGATGACCAAAGGCAGGAATGTTTCTTGTTCACTTCCCAGTAAACCTCCGTAGGATTGTCTTGATTCTGTCATTTCTCTGTTCGCATCCGCAACGTTGAGATAACGCTTCTTTTCTTTGTCCTGACGTCGTAGCCTACGGTAAGCCATTGAAACTCTCAAGTCCTCCTGCCGTTCACCTCTTGAAACATGAAAGCAAACGAGTTTTGTTGGTTTTAATTCATTATTCCATATCACACACACACACACACACACACACACACACACACACACACACACACACACACACACACACACACAAACACACACACACACACACACACACACACACACACACACAACCAAACAACCAAACAAACGCAAGCATACACGCAGGCATGCAAGCAAACAGCACACGCACGCACGCACGCGCGCGCGCTCACACACACACACACACACACACACACACACACACACACACACACACACACACACACACACACATACACACACAGAGGCATTCTCACAGAGAGGACGACTTCTTGTAATCTATCATATTTTCTGAACTGACTAAAATGCCAAGCAGAAGTAAGGGGTCAACAGGAATATGTATTTTGATCTAACCTGCGAAGCTTACGTTGTCTCGGACAGCTCTCTTGCGTTTCTCTCAGGAACTGAGACCCAGGCGAGCTGCATCTTATCCAGTTGGGCAGTCAGACACTTGCACAAATCTTTGTCCTGGAGTGAATAGACACATACTCAATGTCAACATTCACAAGATGCAATTTGTTTGGTTACAAGTAAGCTTATGGTAATGCCTATGGTGCTTTTCTTTTGACAGAGACAAAACAAACTCAATCACACAAAGAAAGGAAAAAGGCACACACACACACACACACACACACACACACACACACACACACACACACACACACACACACAACCGCGCGCGCGGGCGCACACACACACACACACACACACAACCGCGCGCGGGCGCGCACACACACACACACACACACACACACGCGCGTGCGCGCGCAGATTCTTTCTTACAGAGAGGACGACTTCTTAAAGTCTATTATATTTTGCGAACTGACTCAAACGTCCAGCAGAAGAAAGTTGAAAAAAAGACCGACAACGGAGGAAAAGAACAAGAAGATACTAGATCTAACGCCGTTGCGACGACCTGCTCACACAACTGTTTGTGAAACTCACCACGCTTGCTTCTAGCCGGAGGAGATCGGACGCGTACTGAAATCGAAGAAGGTGCTTTGGAAATTCCTTGAAGTTGAATGCAAAACAAATAACCGGACATCTGCAGAACCACCGCGGGCCGGATTTAGTTGACAATGCGTCATCATCACGAGTGACGTCAAGATATTTCGACATTTGTTTGTACATTACGTCACTCCAAGTGAGAAAGTCATACCGCTGTGCTGTCGCAGATCTTCTTGCCAGCAATTATCCAGCATTGGCCCACTGCTGGCGTGCCAGCAAAAACCCACCTATAATTGCCAGCAAATCGCCACCTATGGCCCAATGCTGGCAAACAAGCACTGGGCCACCAATGGCGTGCCAACAGTGGGCCAATTAAGGCATTTTACTGGCCGACAATATTACTGGAATGCCAGAGATGGGCCAGTGATGGCAAGCCATAACTGGGCCTTTGTTGGCAAACCATAATTGGCCCAGTGTTGGTTTTTTTATGGCCAGCTTTACCAAACTTGCCAGCAAAAAGCCAGCAGTGGCCCAGTTCTGGCATGTTTATTGGGGGATTGGCTGACACACATAAAGCGTGTCACGATGCTTGACCCACTTAGTTCCATGTTTTTCACCACTGTAAAATGTGTCACAGCAGACCAGTCATCGTTGACCTAGACTGATTAAAGAAAAAAAAATCTGACCTGACCAATCTAGTTGGGGTCAAAGTTCGGGCATAATAACTATGTAAACAGAACCTCAGATGAATCCATTAAAAATTCAGATCGAGGAGGGTAACTCTTTGTCACACGCTCTTGACCTCATT
>NW_027128944.1:0-2000 GCF_037325665.1 Littorina saxatilis
AAGAGCGGGGTAGTAGTTGCGCTAAGAAGGATAGCACGCGTTTCTGTACCTCTCTTTGTTTTAACTTTCTGAGCGTGTTTTTAATCCAAACATATCATATCTATATGTTTTTGGAATCAGGAACCGACAAGGAATAAGATGAAAGTGTTTTTAAATTGATTTCGACAATTTAATTTTGATAATAATTTTTATATATTTAATTTTCAGAGCTTGTTTTTAATCCGAATATAACATATTTATATGTTTTTGGAATCAGCAAATGATGGAGAATAAGATAAACGTAAATTTGGATCGTTTTATAAATTTTTATTTTTTTTTACAATTTTCAGATTTTTAATGACCAAAGTCATTAATTAATTTTTAAGCCACCAAGCTGAAATGCAATACCGAACCCCGGGCTTCGTCGAAGATTACTTGACCAAAATTTCAACCAATTTGGTTGAAAAATGAGGGCGTGACAGTGCCGCCTCAACTTTCACGAAAAGCCGGATATGACGTCATCAAAGACATTTATCAAAAAAATGAAAAAATAATTCGGGGATTTCATACCCAGGAACTCTCATGTCAAATTTCATAAAGATCGGTCCAGTAGTTTAGTCTGAATCGCTCTACACACACACACACACAGACACACGCACATACACCATACCCTCGTTTCGATTCCCCCTCGATGTTAAAATATTTAGTCAAAACTTGACTAAATATAAAAAGGGCGCTTTCCTACAAAGCGCAATAACTGTTGCGCCATACTGGCTTGTCAATTTCACTGTGGTTTCGACGCGCAAAGTGTCAGCGATTTCCTTGCCGCGGGGATTGACGAAACTGTATTGTCTTGGTGAAAATAATGCAATGCGTTCAATTTCATTTTCGTTTTGAATCTCGACATACGCTTTAGTCGGGTATATTCAATCAATCAATATGAGGCTTATATCGCGCGTATTCCGTGGGTACAGTTCTAAGCGCAGGGATTTCTTTAAAAAAAAATTGTACGCAATTTATATCGCGCACATATTTAAGGCGCAGGGCCCTTATTTATGCTGTGTGAGATGGAATTTTTACACAATAATTATATCACGCATTCACATCGGCCAGCAGATCGCCAACGTAGATTTACCATCTAGCCAGTAACATAACCAGCACGAATCTGTTTTTATTTTTGAGATGTCGTCTCTTGTTTGTAGTGTACAACATTTATAAAACGACGGAGAAAAAAATCCGAACAAAAGTCTAAGGTGTGTCGTGTGCTCCGGATGTTGTGGAAAACCTTTCTACAGTTTTATGGGCTCCGACTCATCCAGACCGCCACCACTCCTGACAGAGTTATATCCGGAAAACGTCTATTTGTCAGCTCAATTTGCGCAATGTTTATTGTCCTTGAATGCGAACATTTTGAAAACAGTGTACAGCTCAGGTGTGGTTCGACACCACGTGAGTACCTGTAGGGTGTGCATTCATTCAAGGGTCTTTGTCGGGATCGCTGGCACATGGACATAACTTGCAATGACTTGGTTGTATCTTGTATCTGTTTAATTTTTAACAAATAAGGCTGGTTTGAATAAGGCAAACCGTCTCAATCCGCCTGGAAAAGTTCTATTTCTGACAAACAGAAATTATACCCCTCTAGTTCTCCCCTTAGAGCAAACTCTTTTATTGAAATTACAGAACGATCTTGACAGAACGGGTAATAACGGGTGTACTTTTAATGCTGACTCAAGTTAAAGCTTAGGACGAGTTTTGAACAAAACTTAAAAGCGGCTGAACTATCGTGCTACTGTCTACTGAGACCACTAACGTATTATTATACAGAGATGCAGTTTAGAAAGACTCCAAATTAATGTTCCTTTCTTTCCCTCTTCCAAATTCGGTGTCACGCGCCTGTAGTCAAGATGTTACATGAAGTCAAGAGGTGTCACGCGCCTGTAGTCAATATGTTACATGAAGTCAAGAGGTGTCACGCGCCTGTAGTCAAGATGTTACATGAAGTCAAGAGAGTCTTGCTA
>NW_027128945.1:0-1000 GCF_037325665.1 Littorina saxatilis
CATATTTTTGCACGAGTTTTTACGTGTATGACCGTTTTTACCCCACCATTCAGACAGCATACGCCAATTTATGGGGATCAAGTTGTATTGAACTGAACTGAATTGAATTGAAAATCTCTTTGCATAAATAAATAAATAAATTAAATACTATTCGAACTTGGTTTTTCTGTCCCCAGAACTAGTGTTTATTTGGGACATGACGTGGTTATAGGCAAGGAAAAATAACTTAAATAAAGACCTTCTGAGGTTAAGTACCTGGTCCTGAGCTTCCCTTGAGAATTTCCTGAGCATGCTGCCAAGAATTGTTCCTCCAGCAATGACAAGGGGAATGATCAGTAGCATCACACTACTCAGCTTAGGAGAGATGAGCAGCAGGGATGTCACACAGCCAATGGTCTGAAATAAAATAAGTTTTTGAGATTTGAGAATCTGAGAGAGGTAACACAATACACTCGAACAGGGCCCTTCCTAAGACTTCTAAAAATCAGAGAAAATCAGTTCTTGAAAAGAACGGAGTCTTAAAAAGGATGTAAATTTTCAGAGGTTATGAACAGAAAAGGTGAAAAAAACAAGGTCTTAAAAGGGGGTGAGTCTTAGAGGGAGGGGGTCTTTAAGTTTAAAGGGGGGTTCTTCTTTTTTTTCTTTCTTCTGCGTTCGTGGGCTGAAACTCCCACGTACACTCGTGTTTTTGCACGAGCGAAATTTTACGTGTATGACCGTTTTTACCCTGCCATTTAGGCAGCCATACGCCGCTTTCGGAGGAAGCATGCTGGGTATTTTCGTGTTTCTATAACCCACCGAACTCTGACATGGATTACAGGATCTTTTTCGTGCGCACTTGGTCTTGTGCTTGCGTGTGCACACGAAGGGGGATAAGCCACTAGCAGGTCTGCACATAAGTTGACCTGGGAGATCGGAAAAATCTCCACACTTAACCCACCAGGCGGCCGCGGCCGGGATTCGAACCCTCGACCTTCCGATTCAGAGGCCGACGTCTTAC
>NW_027128946.1:0-6797 GCF_037325665.1 Littorina saxatilis
CATTTCAGCTTGGTGGCTTAAAAATTAATTAATGACTTTGGTCATTAAAAATCTGAAGAAAAACAATTTAAACGATCCAAATTTACGTTCATCTTATATTCTTCATCATTTTCTGATTTCAAAAACATATAAATATTTAAAACAAGCTCTGAAAATTAAAAATATAAAAATTATGATCAAAATTAAATTTTCGAAATCAACTTAAAAACACTTTCATCTTATTCCTTGTCGGTTCCTGATTCCAAAAACATATAGATATGATATGTTTGAATTAAAAACACGCTCAGAAAGTTAAAACGAAGAGAGGTACAGAAAAGCGTGCTATCCTTCTCAGCGCAACTACTACCCCGCTCTTCTTGTCAATTTCACTGCCTTTGCCACGAGCGGTGGACTGACGATGCTACGAGTATACGGTCTTGCTGAAAAATTGCATTGCGTTCAGTTTCATTCTCTGAGTTCGATAGCTTGACTAAATGTTGTATTTTCGCCTTACGCGACTTGTCATTACTTTATTGTCCCATCGCTGGGAAAATCGGGTCGCTTTCTCCCAGTGGAAAGCTAGCAGCAACGGAGTCTGCGTGTTTAGGTGTACTCAGCCGCCTGCACTTATGGCAGAATGACCAAGGTATTTTACGTGCCATTGTGGTGACACGAGGGTGAGACATGGCTTCCGTCTCAAATAGTCCCCAAAAGACTACCTAAAAAAAGCAGCAAGAGCTACAGAGTTCGTAGCTGGGCTGGTGGCCAATGACACCACAAAGCAAACATGCCTCAAGGGTCTAAAACAAGTTCTGGGCCAGCATGGATCGAAAACCAAAAAGAAACAGAAAATCAACTAACTATGGATTTGAGAGATCCTTCAAGTACCAGGGACCTCTTGTCTGGGAGAAAATCCCCCGGAGCATTAGGGATTCCCAGTCACCATCTGCCTTTAGAACAGCCCTCAAAACACACATGTTTAAGTTAGACCTCTGAAGGAGATCCCATGATCGGTGAGTCATTGGCGCTGCCACGTGTATTATCTACTAAAGTGTGGCGTTCGTGAAGATGTGTATGTGCCTATGTGTGTTGTACTAGTATAACGTATGCGTACATGGAATGACATTGCGGGTTACCTGAACATTGACAATGACGAAAGAAATATTGTGTGTGTGTGTGTGTGTGTGCGCGCGCGTGTGTGTGAGTGTGTTTGTGTGTGTGCGTGCGTGTGTGGGTGTGTGTGACCATGTTTGAATTTATTCGGATTTGGTTCTCTTTCCTTGTTTGTATTATGATTAGGCCAAAAAAAAAAAAATAGGTCTGTTTACGGTAACATAGGCCCAAAAAATAGGGTCGGTAGGTCGGGATTTTTTTTTTTTTTTTTTTTTTTTTTTCAAAAAACAATATTTTTACGTTATTTTGCCAAAAAACAAAATTTTTTTTTTTCCCCAAAAGCCAAAAAAAAGTCTAGGGTCGCGCGAAAAAACTAGGGTCGGTCGGGTTACCGTAAACAGACCTTTTTTTTTTTGGCCTTATGTAAGTGTAAAGCGCTCTGGGCTTGTCACCACGAGGTTTACGCGCTATATAAGTAATCGTTATTATTATTATTATAAGAGTCGAGGTTAGGTACTTTGGTCCGGGATGAACTGTACCCTCAGTGCAGTTTATTCCGGAACAAAGTCTCCAAAAATCGACTCCTGCGAACCGGCCGTGGGAATTCTTTTTCTGTCTAAAACGCTTGACGACAAACAATCGAGACTCTGACGCTGGATAGTGTGTGTACCGACCATTATTTGCTATTCATTTGATTGATTTTCATAGTTAGAGAGCAATATCGAGTACATCACTGAATATGCGTCTTAACCTTTGCCGTGCTTCCTGGGTTCACCTGTACCCAGAGACACACTAAAATCATTGTAACTCTGGAACCATTAAAGGTATCGTTTTGAAATTTTAAGTATCTCTCACACACCTAATTTGCTCTCTGTCTGCAAATTTTTAGTGTGTACATGACAAAACATCAGAATTAATTGATTATGATAATTTACATAAACACTACCGATGGCGCGGGTTCACACATACCCATACTTTTAAAGAGTAGTAGTGATTGTAACTATCCCTCTGCCGACGGCGCGGGTTCTGCTACACCCATAATTACCAAAGCGGCGGAACAGTGTCTGTCTGCCTGTTTGTCTCCAAGAGACTGTCTGTCTCTCTGTTTGTCTGTCCGTATCTCAGTCTCTTTCTGTATGTCTGTTGTCAGTTGCTCTGTCTGTCTGTCTGTCTGTCTATCCGTCTATCTGACTGTCTGTCTATCTGACTGTCTGTCTCTGTCTCTCTCTGTCTGTCTCTCTCTCTGTCTGTTTCTCTCTCTGTCTCTCTCTCTCTGTCTCTCTCTCTTAGTCTCTCTCTCTGTCTCTCTCTCTCTTAGTCTCTCTCTCTGTCTCTCTTTCTTAGTCTCTCTCTCTCTCTTTCTTAGTCTCTCTCTCTCTCTTTCTTAGTCTCTCTCTCTCTTAGTCTCTCTCTCTCTCTTTCTTAGTCTCTCGCTCTCTCTCTTTCTTAGTCTCTCTCTCTTTCTTAGTCTCTCTGTCTCTCTTTTTTAGTCTCTCTCTCTCTCTTTCTTAGTCTCTCTCTCTCTCTCTCTCTCTTAGTCTCTCTCTCTCTCTTTCTTAGTCTCTCTCTCTCTTAGTCTCTCTTTCTCTGTCTCTTTCTTAGTCAGTCTCTCTCTCTCTCTTTCTTAGTCTCTCTCTCTCTCTTTTAGTCTCTCTCTCTCTTTTTAGTCTCTCTCTCTCTTTCTTAGTCTCTCTCTCTCTTTTTCTTAGTCTCTCTCTCTCTCTTTCTTAGTCTCTCTCTCAGGTTGTAAGATTAGGCTTTGCCTAAAACCTCTATCCTTTGGTAATAAAGTTCAGTTTCAGTTTCAGTTTCAGTTTCTCTCTCTTTCTTAGTTTCTCTCTCTCTCTCTCTCTCTCTCTATTAGTCTCTCTCTCTCTCTTTCTTAGTCTCTCTCTCTCTCTTTCTTAGTCTCTCTCTCTCTCTTTCTTAGTCTCTCTCTCTTTCTTGGTCTCTCTCTCTTTCTTAGTCTCTCTCTCTTTCTTAGTCTCTCTCTCTCTCTTTCTTAGTCTCTCTCTCTCTTTCTTAGTCTCTCTCTCTCTCTCTTAGTCTCTCTCTCTCTTTCTTAGTCTCTCTCTCTCTCTCTCTTAGTCTCTCTCTCTTTCTTAGTCTTTCTCTTTCTTAGTCTCTCTCTCTCTCTCTTTCTTAGTCTCTCTCTTAGTCTCTCTCTCTCTCTCTTTCTTAGTCTCTCTCTCTCTCTCTCTTAGTCTCTCTCTCTTTCTTAGTCTCTCTTTCTCTCTCTTAGACTCTCTCTCTCTCTCTTTCTTAGTCTCTCTCTCTCTTTTTTAGTCTCTCTCTCTCTCTTTCTTAGTCTCTCTCTCTCTCTCTTTCTTAGTCTCTCTCTCTCTCTTTCTTAGTCTCTCTCTCTCTCTCTTTCTTAGTCTCTCTCTCTCTCTTTCTTAGTCTCTCTCTCTCTTTCTTAGTCTCTCTCTCTCTCTTTCTTTGTCTCTCTCTCTCTTTCTTAGTCTCTCTCTCTTTCTTAGTCTCCCTCTCTCTCTTTCTTAGTCTCTCTCTCTCTTTCTTAGTCTCTCTCTCTCTCTTTCTTAGTCTCTCTCTCGCTCTCTTTCTTAGTCTCTCTCTCTCTTTCTTAGTCTCTCTCTCCTTCTCTCTCTCAGTCTCCTTCTCTCTCTTTATTTGTCTCTCTCTCTCTCTTTATTTGTCTCTCTCTCTCTATCTTTCTTAGTCTCTCTCTCTCTTTCTTAGTATCTCTCTCTCTCTCTTTCTTAGTCTCTCTCTCTCTCTCTTTCTTAGTCTCTCTCTCTTTCTTAGTCTCTCTCTCTCTTTCTTAGTCTCTCTCTCTTTCTTAGTCTCTCTCTCTCTCTTTCTTAGTCTCTCTCTCTTTCTTAGTCTCTCTCTCTCTCTTTCTTAGTCTCCCTCTCTCTCTTTCTTAGTCTCTCTCTCTCTTTCTTAGTCTCTCACTCTCTTTCTTAGACTCTCTCTCTCTCTTTCTTAGTCTCTCTCTCTCTCTCTTTCTTAGTCTCTCTCTCTTTCTTAGTCTCTCTCTCTCTCTTTCTTAGTCTCTCTCTCTCTTTCTTAGTCTCTCTCTCTCTCTCTCTCTTTCTTAGTCTCTCAGTCTCTCTCAGTCTCTCCCTCCCCCTCTCCCTCCCCCTCTCCCTCCCCCTCTCCCTCCCCTGCAAGAGGTCGGTGAAGGGAGAAACTCGATGCAACCACTGAAGTAGCGCTGTGGGTTTCCCTGAACCCACCCCGTCGTTAGAGAAATAAACGGTAAAAACCCTCTTTCAAATGTATGGGTTCAGACAAACCCGCATCGTCGTTAGAGGAATAAACGGTAAAAACCCTCTTTCAAATGTATGGGTTCAGACAAACCCGCATCGTCGTTAGAGGAATAAACGGTAAAAACCCTCTTTCAAATGTATGGGTTCAGACAAACCCGCATCGTCGGGAGTGTGTAGTCAAAAGCGGCATCCGGCAAAGGTTAAACTGCGGCGAAGAAAATGCCCTTTATCCTACATACGTAAGGGAGACCGCCAATGTAATAACTAAACCAGAAACCGCCCATTTGATAACTAAACCATATTTTCACACGTGTGTATATCATGTAAATTAGGTTCGGGGGTCAAACTACAACCCGGACACATGCATCGACTTACTGATACATTTCCACGGGCAAGGCTTTCGGTCGCATTCTGAATCCTGTAAATCAAGCCAAGCAAGTATAACTCTCTTTTTAGTCTTTTCAGTGGTTTCACCAGGGACCGTTTTCTCAAGGCGCCGGTCAAACAAGCGTTACAGAAGGGGATGTTATTTAATTCTGTTTCCCCAACGACCCATTGACAGGAAACAGAGAAGTGGAGTCAATAATTCAAAACGAAAGTCGATTATTACGCTGTTTTCGTGTCATTGGCTGGATGTTTTGGTTTGAGGACTTGCACTAGGACAAGGAGGAGGTTAGATACACATTCTCTCTGTGTGTGTGTGTGTGTGTGTGTGTGTGTGTGTGTGTGTGTGTGTGTGTGTGTGTGTCAGTGTGTGTGTGTGTGTGTGTGTATGTATGTGTGTGTGTGTGTGTGTGTGTGCGTATGTGTGTGTGTGTGCGTATGTGTGTGTGTATGTGTGTGTGTTTGTGTGCGTGCGTGCGTGCGTGCGTGCGTGCGTGCGTGCGAGCTTGCATGCTTGCTTGCTTGCCTGCCAATTTGCCAGTATGTCTGTGTAACATGCAGTTACAAACAGAAGGAATACTTCACAAATGATCATTGTAAAACATTGGATAGCAGTGCGGCCTTATCTGTTATCAGAAACACGACAGAAAAGCACAACACGCAGATAAGACTGTAAGCTCAGTGCAGTGATCCCAGACACAATGAAAACTCCATGATAGTTGTAAAGGTTCCTCTACTGATTATACGCTACAAGTATGGAACACTATAACGCACTGCTCAGCGGGGTAAAAAAAACACGCCACCTCACAGACAAACACACATGCGCACACGCACTGCAATACTCAGGTACGCACGCAAACACACACACGCACACACACACACACACACACACACACACACACACACACACACACACTCACACACACGCACACACAAACACCTGCATACGTACACACACACATACACACACACACACACACACACAGATACACACACAGACACACAGACACACACACACACATACACACACACACACACACACACACACACACACACACGCAAAATGACACACACTCACACGCGCACATACACGCTCGCGCGCGCGCATACACACACATACTGACAAACACTCACACGCACACATACACGCCCCCCCTCCCCCCAAACACACGCACGTTGAAAATTAGTTCCAATTCTACTGTTATAAGGGGTGTAACAAGAAAACCAATCAAGAACAGACTTACCTGCAGATCCTGAGGATATAATGGACCCCTCCCCATCCCCCCCCCCCCCCCCCACCACCACCTCCCCCTGTTATGATCTCTACAAATCTGAGAAAGTCAAGTCTGAAACATAAGGGAGTCTTATATTGGAGGTACATTTACATATGTTATGAACAAAACATCTGAAAAAGCAAGGTCTTAAAAAAGAAGAAGTCCGCTTACGTTGTGTGTGTGTAAGGGGGGAGGGGGGGGCGGAGGGTCAAGTCTTAAAAAGCAGGGAGTCTTAACTTGGAGGTACATTTACTGAGGTTATAAAAAAAAAAACGTCTGAAAAACCAAGGTCTTAAAGAGGAGGAAATCTTACATTGGGGGGGGGGGGGGGAGGGGGGTCTTATTATGGGGGTTCCACTGTACGCATAGCTGTTTATTGGTGTCAAGTCAGACTTGATTTCGCGCACCATACTACACAGACAGTTCTTAAGACGGCCGCCGCCAATATTTCTCTGTGTCTCTTCCTGCTCAGCATGCTGTCGCTGTGTGCAAGCGCAGAGTTTTCAAAAAAGGATGAAAGACGAAGCGACGATCCCCGGCTGCAACATGGGAAACAGTAGTTCAGGCCTTGGCAAACAAAGTTTCAGTTTTGGAAGCCAAACTGCAAGCAGTAGAGAACTTAGTGCAAGGTAGGCGGTTAGGGTTCGAGTGACAGACCTCCTTTCTTTTTTATTTGAGTGCCCCGTCGGGAAATTTAGGATCAGTCAAAGCTAAGTAAAATTACCGCTTCGTTGATTAGAGATGTCGCTGTGTACATGACACACGTGCAAGCACCTGCACATATAAACACACTAGATGAATACCCGCTTCGCCG
>NW_027128947.1:0-2625 GCF_037325665.1 Littorina saxatilis
ACGTTCGAACCATATTTGCTCACATAATTATTCTGTCTTAACGTTGCGTGGCGGGAAGTGATGAAAAACAGTGTGAAGAAGCACACACAAAACAACAACACCCCCCAAAATAAAAACAACAACAACAACACCCACACACTTTCAACAACAAAATGACAGGCATTATTGAGAGCTGACCATTTCACAGTCACAGTGAATTCAGAAAGAAGCTGTGACAATTGTTGATACTTTTTTCTCTCCAACAAATATGATTAATTTTGTTAATCGCTTTGTATCTATTCAAGAGAGTGTTGTTTTACCGCCGACTATGTGATACATGTTTATTTATGATTGTAGTTTCCCATGACATAAAATATATGTGTTCTTTAAAACATGTAAAAAGTACGATTTATCCTTTTGCATTTCTTTCTGTTGTGATGTTTTAATTACAGCTATTGTGGTTGCGTGTGTGGCTGTGGTGTATGTCCGCGTTCCACTGTGTAAGTGAAATGCAAAACACACATGCGCACGCAAGCAGACACCCACTCACACGCACGCACAAACAAGTGCGCAAAATCACACACACACATGAAATAAGAGAGAAGGAGGACACACACACGACAGACACACACACACATAGACACACACACAGACACACACACAGACACACATACAGATACACAGACACATACAAATACACACACACAGACACACACACACACACACACACACACACACACACACACGACAGACACAGACACAGTCACACACCGTTGACTTGAGCTTCGGATTGTTAAAAGGAGAGAGAGAGAGAGAAGTCTGAAGTCTGAAGTCTGAAGTCTGAAGTCTGAATGTTTTAATGAGTAGGCCTTGGGCCCTTTTCATGGAGATGAGCACATCTCAAGCACCAGCATACAAATGCACATAGTAAACAACAAGTCGCGTAAGGCGAAAATACAACATTTAGTCAAGTAGCTGTCGAACTCACAGAATGAAACTGAACGCAATGCAACGCAGCAAGACCGTATACTCGTAGCATCGTCAGTCCACCGCTCATGGCAAAGGCAGTGAAATTGACAAGAAGAGCGGGGTAGTAGTTGCGCTGAGAAGGATAGCACGCTTTTCTGTACCTCTCTTCGTTTTAACTTTCTGAGCGTGTTTTCAATCCAAACATATCATATCTATATGTTTTTGGAATCAGGAACCGACAAGGAATAAGATGAAAGTGTTTTTAAATTGATTTCGAAAATTTAATTTTGATCATAATTTATATATTTTTAATTTTCAGAGCTTGTTTTTAATCCAAATATAACATATTTATATGTTTTTGGAATCAGAAAATGATGGAGAATAAGATGAACGTAAATTTGGATCGTTTTATAATTTTTTATTTTTTTTTTACAATTTTCAGATTTTTAATGACCAAAGTCATTAATTAATTTTTTAAGCCACCAAGATGAAATGCAATACCGAAGTCCGGGCTTCGTCGGAGATTACTTGACCAAAATTTCAACCAATTTGGTTGAAAACTGAGGGTGTGACAGTGCCGCCTCAACTTTTACAAAAAAGCCGGATATCGCGTCATCAAAATAATTTATCAAAGAAAGAAATGTGGTGGGGATATCGTACCAAAGAACTTTCATGTGAAATTTCACGACATTCGGTCAAGTAGTTTTTGTCTTGATTCCCCGTCTATGTTAAAACATGTTGTCAAAAATTGACTAAATGTAAAACCGATCATATATCATAACGGTGCAACAGTGTTACTATAGTTATTCCTGTAAATCAATGTTATAAATCCTCCATAAGCTTACATACTGAATGATATTTCGGCGTTTGTGGTTTCTGCTTAAAAAATATATGATGCCAGTATCGTGTTTTAGACTTGGTTTGACTTGTGCACGTAACAGAGTGCTTCAGTTCTGTGGGACTGGGAGCCAACACTAATTCGTAATGCCGGGTTTAAAAATGGTTATAGCATGGCCAATGAAAAGAAATAACACACACACGCGCGCGCACAGACATACACACACCCTCCCCAACCTGCTTTCCACACACACACACACACACACACACACTGCAATTATGCCCGGGCGTCCCGAGATTTAAATAGAAGCTGCGCAAATCGAACTCGCCGCCAGACGAACAAGAAAATTCTATTAGCCGCATCATTAACGGGGACGCTTTCCCTTAAATTTCCTCCCCCACATTTTCACATGCAGCTCTTCAGCTAACACCAAATGCAGCACTTGTGCATACGATTTAGAGCTTCTGTGCGCTTGGACACCCTGACACACCTTTTCCCTCTCGCGTTAAGCTTCGGAAATAGTCCTAATGGGGTATTCATGACATACTGAGTCCACGAGTAAAGAGCTCTTTCCCTTTTCTCAAACCGACATCTGCACGGATCAAGAAGTCTGTCTCTATCAAATGATCTTTGTGAGCAATTGTGACGCAGGCACCTCATCAACTGTTTACTTAAAAGTCTCAAACGTGATATCACTTGCATGTCAGTCGTAATTTTATCTTCTGGGTTTTTTCGACTTTGTAGGTGGATTTTTCTTCTTTTGGTGTGCATTTGTCAGTCAAACATAAGCATCGGAGATATTCAACTCGAGACAGACAGTCAGACATATGCACAGACAG
>NW_027128948.1:0-92500 GCF_037325665.1 Littorina saxatilis
TTAAAGATCCCACGATTGACAAAAGGGTCTTTCCTGGCAAAATTGTATAGGCATAGATAAAAAAAAAATGTCCATCAAATACCCGTGTGACTTGGAATAAAAGGCCGCGAAAGGTGAACATTCGCCTAACAGGCTTGAGGTTTGCTGGTCGATGTGAATGCGTGATATATTGTGTAAAAAATTCCATCTCACACGGCATAAAGCGCTTTGAACTTCGGATAAGGCGCTATATAAATAAAGAGAATAAAAAAAGCAGCGTCGTGTCGTCTGTTTAGGTCTGGGGAAATACCAATGAAAAGAGCCGAAGAATCCCCGAGCGTTTCTATTGGGTGCATTTATTATCCATGTATAACCTGCTTCCTGCAACTATGGTAACCGGGAGGGGCCCGGGTAGCTCAGGTGGTAGAGCACTGGACTTGTGATCGAGAGGTCGCTGGTTCGAATCCGGGCCGGGACGGACACGGGTCAACTTTATGTGCAGACCCAGAGACGGTATCCATCTCCCACCCCCGTGTCACCACAATGGCACGTTAAAGATCTTGGTCATTCTACCATAAGTGCAGATGGCTGATACCACCTAAACACGCAAACATCAAAAAGCCGTGAGGGCGTAAAACTCGAATCGTATAAACCAATTCATGTCCAATATAGGCAATTAAGACCTGACGGACAATAAGCCCCTTAAAATTTACTTTTTTTTTTTCGTAACCGGGGATTTATTGCATGGGGAACATGAGATTTATTTCCCAGGTGCTTGTGAATGAAAACTCGTGAAAATGATGACAATGCGTCTTGTTTCTGCACAGGTATAATAGTGAAAGTCCCCCCTGTTCAGATTGTTGGTTTCCTGCTTCATCCTGTGTTTTATCTTGAGACTATCTATCTGTTGTTCTTCGGACACAAAGTAACTTACGGCTACAAAAAGCTAGTGTTAATGTGTCAAGGGCCTGTGATTTGTTAGGGCGCAATTCGCCCTGTCTTGATACCGGAGGGTTGGGTCTTGACGTGCTTTTGCCCTTCTCTAACTTCACGCTCAGTGTCAGTGTGTGCGGGGCGACCTAAAAAAGTGTTTGGGCCCTGAAGTCTTTTTATCCAACGTGGCAAAGAAACCATTGCTGAGTATTGATCAAAGCGTCTGTGTGTCCTATTGAAAAATCTTTGAACACGACAAAATCACCATTGAATGTCAACTAGCACACGTGAATATGATTGACTGGGAAACGTTGTAGACGGCCTTACGAGAAACTATACACAGGGTTGACCAATTTTAAGTCTGCTCTCACGTTTTGTGTTTGAGTTGACTCTTACTTGATACTTACTAGTGAATATACAGCATGTTTACTGTGTTGTTTTGTGTTGTGTCTCGTGTCTGTTCACCTTAAAGGCCGTTATGTCGAAGCTCTTGTGGACGTTTTGTGTTGTGTCTCGTGTCTGTTCACCTTAAAGGCCGTTATGTCGAAGCTCTTGTGGACGTTTTGTGTTGTGTCTCGTGTCTGTTCACTCTAAAGGCCGTTATGTCGAAGCTCTTGTGGACGTTTTGTGTTGTGTCTCGTGTCTGTTCACCTTAAAGGCCGTTATGTCGAAGCTCTTGTGGACGTTTTGTTTTGTCCAGATTTAAGATTAAACATTTCTTAGTTTGTTTACTTGTAGTATTCTGTAAAGAGATTCTTTGTGCAGCCGCTGCAGCAACGACGTTCTGAATTAGTAGTGACGTCATGAAAACACATCCATCTTACAGTCAACCTGCGCACACTTGCATGGGAAGGTGGAGATTAAGCCAATTAATACCTGCGAAAGTCACAGTTTTCAATTGCTTCATGCGTCTTTGTTTCTTGACCAGTACTCTTGATTTTGGTACCGTTGTGTTCCTAAGACTCTGCACTGTTCTTTGGGGGGTAGTGAGGTCCAAAACGAGGCAGGGGTCCAGGTGCCGCCTTTTCGGGGTGTCAGGGGGGCTTTGCTTTAGCTCACGCACGAGTCTCTCTCTCTCTCTCTCTCTCTCTCTCTCTCTCTCTCTCTCTCTCTCTCTCTCTCTCTCTCTCTCTCTCTCTCTCTTTGTGACTGTTACAATGATTGATCTCAATTCAGTCAACATCTTTTCACAACCGTTTTACAAGTGACAGAGAGGTTTCCAAAAGCTATTTCGGATTCAAGATTCAATAACTTGAAAGGCACAGAGAAGGGTTTGCGTTGTGTACGTGTAGAGAGAGCGTAAAGAGACATGGTTCAATCGCCGTCATTGATTAACAGGTTATCAGGCAACATTTCAAAGCAACACACAGTAGGTGTCAGAGATTTGACCCTATGCTTTCAACGTGCGATTTTTTCTCACGCTTTCCCAGACACGCCCAAATTGTGACTGTCTCCCGTATCTTCAAATTGATATAATTATGTTGGTGACTGTATGCCTTGTAATCGATTGACTGATTGACCGGATGAAGATTATTGCGCTTAGTGTTACAGTTTTGTCTTCTCGTTCTCGTTCTCTCTTTTTCTCTGTACTTCTCTCTCTCTGAGACAGGTTGGAAGATTAGGCTAAGCCTAAAACCTCAGTTTATCTTTATGTAATAAAGTTCTGATTTCTGAGTTCTGAGTTCTCTCTCTCTCTCAGTCTCTCTCTCTCTATCTCTCTCTCTCTCCCTCTCTTTCTTTCTCTCTCTCTCTCTCTCTCTCTTAACAAATACTACACAATGACACATACAACCAAAATCTCACTGACAGCGCGTTATGACTAGAGCCTTCCCGTCCCAGAGTACATAGCGAGTCTCTATGAGCGCGTCGTCAAGATCACGTGACTGACTGGAGGGGCGTGACCAGAGTGGGCTGGCTGTGTGTCCCCGTGTCTATTTATCACTGCGTGTTGTTTGAATGTCAGTTAAAAGTCTGTGTTTCTCAGGGCGGCGTCACTGTTGACTTGTGCAGGAATACAGTTCAGAACATTCCTTACTGACGGTCTTTACTTGAGCCCAAAGTCGACCAAGTCTTTTTGAAAAAAAATCAGTTCCGAAGCTTAGTGAAGCATAATTCGCCAAATTTACTCGAGGCTTCAGGTTACTTACTTCTACACTGATGACCAAAACTGAGATTGTTTTTGACTCTGTGTTTTTGTGCATGAAATGACTTGGCGTTCCTCTGTCTGATTTGACTTCGTGTTCTTCTGCATGATAGAACTTGGTGTTCTTCTGCATGATATAACTTGGTGTGCTTCTGCCTGATTTGACTTCGTGTTCTTCTGCCTGATTTGACTTCGTGTTCTTCTGCCTGATTTGACTTGGTGTTCTTCTGGCTGATTTGACTCCATGTTCTTCTGCCTGATTTGACTTCGTGTTCTTCTGCATGATAGAACTTGGTGTTCTTCTGCATGACATGACTTCGTGTTCTGCATGATATAACTTGGTGTGCTTCTGCCTGATTTGACTTGGTGTTCTTCTGCCTGATTTGACTTGCTGTTCTTCTGAATGATTTGACTTGGTGTTCTTCTGCCTGATTTGACTTGGTGTTCTTCTGCCTGATTTGACTCGGTGTTCTTCTGCATGATTTAACTTGGTGTTCTTCTGCCTGATTTGACTCGGTGTTCTTCTGCATGATTTGACTTGGTGTTCTTCTGCCTGATTTGACTTGGTGTGCTTCTGCATGATTTGACTTGGCGTGCTTCTGCATGATTTGACTTGGCGTTCCTCTGCGTGATACAACTTTGTGTTCTTCTGCTTACTCGAGTATCCGTGCAATGACCAGTCCCTCCCCGGCACATTCAGAAGCCAGAGAGTAATACAATATTAAGTGTGTCCCTGCACAACTGTGAACACCAACCAGCCAACAAACCAGCCAACCAGCCAACCAACCAACCCACCTGCCAACCAGCCAACAAACCAACCAACCAGCCAACAAACCAACCAACCAGCCAACAAACAAACCAACCAGGCCAACCAACCAACCAACCGGCCAACAAACCAACCAACCAGCCAACAAACCAACCAACCTGAACATCTGATCGTTTACTCAGATGTAAGATTGTTTTTGTGTATGTGTTGGTTATATCCTTGATACACTGGCTGTAGTTTCATTTGTGCTCGTATAGGGTTTATTTATCAAATCAACTCGACTGCTAGCGTTCCAAAAATCCAGACTAAAAACAACAAGAAAGGTCATCTATTTGAACGTGTGTTTTTTTCTCTTGTTTTTTTTTAGTATTGATCAGAGAGAAAGAGAGAGAGAGAGAGAGACAGAGAGACAGAGACAGAGAGAGAGACAGAGAGAGACAGAGACATAGACAGAGAGACAGAGAGACAGACAGAGAGACAGAGAGAGACAGAGACAGAGAGAGACAGCGACAGAGACGTTGCAGTGATGAACATGTACAACATCTTTAAAAAAAACAATTAAAAAAAAACATTTTTTGCTAACATCAAAATCATCGATTAAATCCTCTAATGTGTACATAACAAAATGGTCCTTTGTACTCAATACGCCATAACCTTTCCTGAGCTAGAGGACCGGCAAATGATAATAGTGTAACTTGCTTCTCTTTTCTAATCTTAGCGTAAGGTAATTCATTTCACTTAAAATGCATGCACCCCACTCTGATGCATTTTAACTTTTGTCTGTCACTGTGTGTGTCGTCATGTGAATCGGGGTCTATGCCTGCATGTTATAACATATTGTTAAACTAGAGGAATACCCGCTTCGTCGGGTAGCCGGCTTCGCCGGGAAGAAGTACTTAGAGCCGTACGCCGGCTTTGCCTGGTCCGAACAATGGACCCGCCAAGCTTAGGTCCCTCCCAGATTCGTGGAATGGGAACAGCACGAAAATGATTCAGTGGCCATAATGCCATTCCTGACCATATCGAGTCCCATCCTTGTCGACGAATGTAACCGTGTTAATCACCTTTGGAGGCGAACTCCACTCAAACAGGATTGAGCAATTTAGAGCTTATCTCTAAGCCCTTTTGAACTGTTATGGCTTCTCAAAGGAAGGCCAGTACATACAAATATCCAAAAGCCGCCAGACCACATCACAAACAGAACTGAACAATCCAAAGGTGTTGCCCACATAGAGACACACACACACACACACACACACACACACACACACCACACACACACACACACACACACACACACACACACACACACACCACACACACACACGAACACAGAGAAGCCGTATATATAGAGAGATAGATGACAGTGTATTTTTCGCGTGGCTATAAATTGATTCGACCTTTGCACTTTTACAGTGAGGATAATTTACGGGTCCAATTTACGTTCTGGACACTGCGGTGACCTTCTAAAAATAGAAACAGAACGCCGGGAATATCCGAAGATGCCCCCTCATACTATAGTGCACCATACGAAGGAAGGGAGGTAAACGCTGAAAACATGGAGAAGATAAGGAAGAGTTACTGGGAATGGTGAAATGAACAGAAAAACCAAAATCGGTTCAGCGCTGCGCGCTGAGAGCACGTGTTGAAATATCTCATCGATGATATTGTGTCCGGGGTGTAGCTGAATACGGTGTCCAAATTTGAAAAAGATCCACCGAGAACTTTGGCTTTGGTGTGTCGGTATAGGGGCCTGGGTAGCTGAGGTGGAACCAAAATTGGTTCAGCGCTGCGCGCTGAGAGCACGTGTTGAAATATCGACCAGGTTGTGTCCTGTCCCGGGTGTACCTGAATATGCCCACCAAATTTGAAGCAGATCCATCGAGAACTTTGGCCGTGCATCGCGAACAATCACACACACACACAGACACACACACACACACACACATACACACACACACACACACACACACACACACACACACACACACACACAGACACAAGTCGTATATATATATAGATGTCACTTCCGTCTTCGTCACGCACGTCCATTGGTGGGATACCCGTATTTGAGCGGCGGCCAGGAGATCCCTGTAAAAGAAGTCTTTGGTCTGTGAGATGTGCCATATAGTCAAGTGGACAGCCTTAAATAGCATAGACAATTGGAGTGAAAGGACGCAGGAATAATGCTTTAAAAGGAATGCAACATTTGTCGCAAAAATGGTTTTGCTGAGTGTATATTCACTTTTGTGATCATATTACGCGGTGGTGTATTAATTTTGTTATACTTTATCATGTAGATGGGTCAATTTACTGCACCACTGTCGTTACCTGGTTGAAAAAAATATGCATTTTTACAGCCAGTAAAATATCCACCACGAATCTGTTTATCGTTTTGATGTACCTTATCGTGTTGATGTAACTTATCGTGTTGATGTAACTTATCGTGTTGATGTACCTTATCGTGTTGATGTACCTTATCGTGTTGATGTACCTTATCGTGTTGATGTAACTTATCGGGTTCATATTTTACCACATTACAAATGACGAAAAAATAACGTGCAACAGTCGGCGCGAATGTGGTACGTGTCTTTTGTCCCCTACTTAGTAACTGTACACAGTGTGCGCTAGGGGAAGGGACAATTCGTGTGTAGCGCCGGAGGTTGCCAACACAAACACTCTCTCTCTCTCTCTCTCTCTCTCTCTCTCTCTCTCTCTCTCTCTCTCTCTCTCTCTCTCTCTCTCTCTCTCTCTCTCTCTGTGTCTCTCTCTCTCTCTCTCTGTCTCTCTCTGTCTCTGTCTCTCTGTCTCTGTCTGTCTGTCTGTCTGTCTGTCTGTCTGTCTGTCTGTCTGTCTCTCTCTCTCTCTCTCTCTCTCTCTCTCTCTCTCTCTCTCTCTCTTAAACACTTTCTATACCTTCGCATATTTAGTCAGCTATTGACTTTGCTTCCACAGTGTGAGACTTTGCAAGTGCACACACTTTGAAACACTTGGGCAGATTACATCGACGAGCTTTTAAATTAATTATTTTTTAAAAAATACATCTTTTTCCATGTCTGATTACAAACGATTGCAAATGCTTCCTATCAAATTAAGATTTGCCAATAACAAAGGTGTGATGATGTATACAATTATGTCAGGGAATGCACCCACACTCATTGCCTCGAATTTCTCAAATAAATCATTGTAGAAAATGTAATAAATTAATTACCCCAACTCCAAGAATTGACCTGTACAAGTCAAGTCTCTCAAGACATATTCTGGCGCACTTATGTGGAACTCCATTCCTAATATAATTAAATTATAAATCCACGAAACATCCTTCAAGGAACATTATATGCTACTCTTGGAAAACTTGTAAGAAAAATTATAAAGCAGCTGGCAAAATATCACTGTACTCTTTGATTGTATTGAAAACCATGATTCTATATAATGCACGAAGGACATTTTTTCTACAAACAAATATTTCTTTGTTATATATAATTTTCAAGCATACCTAAAGAATCAAAATGCATCTTAAAATGTCTTATTGTTTGCTTAAAATGTTAATTATGTAATTTGCACTGTAGTTAAACTTAACTTCTAATTCTTTTTGTTATTTTAATTGTTACCCCTCAATGAGCGAGGGCCGGATGAAAAAAAGCATGTATACTTTGCTTCTTCTGTCACCATCGAAAAATAAATTTCAATTCAATTCCTTTCTCTCTCACTCTCCTTCTCTCTCTCACTCTCTCTCACTCCCTCACTCTCTCTCACTCCCTCACTCTCTCTCCTTCTCTCTCTCTCTCTCTCTCTCTCTCTCCTTATATCTCCTTCTATCTCTCATTCTCTCTCTCTCTCTCTCTCTCCTTCTATCTCTCTCTACCTCTCTCTCTCTCTTTCTCTCTCCCGCTCTCCTTCTCTCTCTGTGTGTCTCTCCCTCTCTCTCTCTCCCCTTCTCCAAAAGTCAAAAGTCTCTCTCCTTCTATCTCTCTCTCTCTCTCTCCTTCTATCTCTCTCTCTCCCTCTCTCTCTCTTTCTTTCTCTCGCTCTCCTTCTCTCTCTGTGTGTCTCTCCTCTCTCTCTCTCTCTCTCTCTCTCTCTGTCTGTGTGTGTGTGTCTCTCTCTGTCTGTCTGTCTCTGTCTCTCTTTCTCTCTCTCTCTGTAGGGACGGGGCAGAGAGAGAAGGAGAGAGAGAGAGAGAGAGAGAGAGAGAGAGAGAGAGAGAGAGAGAGAGAGAGAGAGAGAGAGAGAGAGAGAGAGAGAGAGAGAGAGAGAGCAATTCAGGCAATACACACAAAATAAAAGCCTATTGCAGTGAACAGTTATCCATTATCTCTTGGGTGAGAAAAAATGTGTATGGACAAAGTGTTGACAAAATGTCATGGTGTGAATATAGTAACTGACATTCAATCAAGTGAGCTTTGAAATAAAGGCACATTTTATTCTGCGATTATGAGTGATGGTTCGCAATGCAAAATGTATTTCTGACATAGTGTTCACCACAGTTTGAATTTCACGTAAGTCCCATATTTCTAGTCGAGTTTTCACCAGTTGCTTATTTGTATGAAAAAGAAAAATTGTTTACTCGACGTTTGTTTTAGAAACAAATAAAAATTATTTCGTCTATTGCTTTACATAATTAGATAAAACCATATTTTCTAAACAACATAACAGTGGTAGAACATGTACCTGCTTGTCTAGAGAAACCGCGATCAAAATCTCAGGACGGGCCCAGCAAACACACAACGTAAATACGACGTTGCGAAAATGTGAATTTTTCGTGTCATTAGCAACGTTGCGAACTTTACGTGAAATTTACGTTGAGCCAACCAAAAAACGCAACGTAAAACCAACGTTGTGTCATTGTGAGATTTTGGTGTTCTTTCGACGTTGTAATACAACGTAAATTTTACGTGAATTTCACGTTGCATTTTGGTGTCTTACAAATGTTGCGAAGATTACGTGAAATTTACGTGGATCCAACCAAAAAACACAACGTGAAAGCAACGTTGCGTTACAGTTGTGTTTTTTTGTTTTTTACACGTTGGTACATAACGTAAATTTCACGTTGATTCCACCTTAAAAAGCAACGTAAAATCGACGTTGTATTATTGTGATTTTCTGGTGTTCGAACAACGTTATTATACTCACGTGATTTTCACGTGAAATTCACGTGATTTAAAAACAAAAGTTAGTTTGATACAACAAACGTTCCTACAACGTAGTTTCAACGTAAACATACAACGTTGGGGTTTGATTGATCGCCAACGTGCCCTCAACGTAAAATCCACAACGTAAATCCTACGTCAGTCATTACCAATTTTTCACCTGCACGGTTTCGTATCGTTTATCAAAGAAATGTATATATATAAAGCCTTTGAAAATTACGTAAGGTGAACAGATTTTCAAATGCAGGAGATAGATATGTGCGAAACTATCACCGAATAACAAATGACTCAGTCAAACGTTATGAAATTAAGCGCCGATCGATGTACCGCGCAATGTATTTGATTGCTTTGGCGTTCCAAATGCGTCCGGTTACATTTTCTGGCATTATTAATGCATCAACGAGAATTGAAAAGTAATGCTAAAAATATGATTGTGTACGTTTAAAGTTGATCTACTGTGCTCATCAAACCTCTTGTTGTATTTTGTAAATTGGCGAGAGGGGGGCAGAATACATGAACCTAATCTCTGTGATTGTCTATACGTGCGGGCGTGTGTGTGTGTGTGTGTGTGTGTGTGTGTGTGTGTGTGTGTGTGTGTGTGTGTGTGACATCAGTTTGTGTATGTGTGTGTGTGTGTCACATCAGTTTGTGTATGTGTGTTTGTGGGTGGCTGTGTTTGTATGTGTGTGTGTGTGTGTGTGCGTGCGTGCGTGCGTGTGTGTGTGTGTGTGTGTGTGTGTGTGTGTGTGTGTTTGTGTCCCTCGGCGCGTGACAATATATCTGCCAATAAGTTGAACTAAAACAGGGTTCAAGTGGGAATTACACCTGAAAAAGCAGGAAGGGAGCAGAATACATGTTATGAACTCCGTTATTTATTGTTTGAAATGTTATAACCTGGGAGAAGTCACCCTCGCACCCCGTCCTTAGTTTTTCTTGACCTACCTTTGAAGTATTCTTGAGGACATGACTAGACTACCCGATTGCGCCCATTGCACGGCATAAGAGAGCGCCGTTCCACCCGGCCGATTCCGCTATAGACGTCACGCGTCCAAGGGAGGTAATTTTCGAGCCAGCTGCATTGACTCAGCCAAGAACGCAAACTTTCTCCGATTAAAGGCATTGTAGCATGTCTAAAATCATGGGACTTGTGTTATCAAGCTTTTAAAATCATCAAGTAACTTTTAAAAATAGTTTCAGTTACATGCAAACTCATTCTGCTGAACGGATTTTGAGAGCCAGTACCCAACAGCCTTTAAATGCACCTCTCTCCTTTTTTCATGTTCTTTTATGGTTTGCCGATTTTGTTAACATTTTTGCATTCATGATGAAGATTTTATGGTGACTGCAGAAATGTACATCCTCTAGTTTCTAACCTTCCAAAAATTGGGGCTGGGGGTCGGGGGAGAGAGAGAGAGAGAAAAAAGAGAGAGAGAGAGACAGACAGACAGACAGAGAGACAGACAGAGAGACAGACAGAGAGGGAGAGAGAGATATATAGAGAGAGACAGAGAGGGAGACAGAGGGGAGAGAGGGAGACAGAGAGAGTCAGAGAGAGAGACAGAGAGAGACAACGTCGAAACTTTGTCAATCATTCCGGTTTTTTCACCTGCATTTTTAGTTTCGTAATATTCTATTCAATTAATGTTCGGTCAAACATAGAGGTTCACTAATTGTGTAAGACGAAAAGAATATAACATAAATGCATATTGTTTCAAGGAATTTGCTGAGTTAAATGGATTTGCGAGTGCGAAACTTTCCCTCCCAAAAAAAGACGCGTTACTAACCGACAGTGTTCTCCGGTGATGGCCACGGTCGACTTTGTGTATCCCAAATTTGGTTTTCAACTTTGATGAACACTTTCAGGACTAAAATATTCATCGTAATCAACTCGAAGGTAAGTTGTTTTCAGTTGTTCCACATGAGACGTTATCACTTATTGTACTCCATGTAAATGTCACAGGGGAAACTAGAATTCAGTAGGATCCGGAATCCTACTAGTAGAGACTGGAATCTCAGTTTCTACTAGTAGATACTGGAATTCCAGTCTCAACTGGACTTTTTCAAGTTCAAACTGGAATTCCAGTATCTACTAGTAGATACCGGAATTCCACTTACAACTGGATTTTTTCCAGTTGAAAGTGGAATTCCGATATCTACTAGTAGAAACTGGAATTCCAGTTTCAACTAACAGCCAGTTCATGTTGGAATTCAGTTTAAATTGGAATTATTTGAAAACTGAAAAAGAAACTGGGATCATATCCACAGAGAGGGTTCAACTTGAAAACAAAGCTTAGATGTGACAATGACTTCTTCACGTGAATCTGAGTTGTTGTTGCAAATAAAGTGACCAATGTTCTCCAGCCAGAGTAATATGGAAATTGGAATTATTTGAAAACTGAAAAAGAAACTGGGATCATATCCACAGAGAGGGTTCAACTTGAAAACAAAGCTTAGATGTGACAATGACTTCTTCACGTGAATCTGAGTTGTTGTTGCAAATAAAGTGACCAATGTTCTCCAGCCAGAGTAATATGGAACAACCGAGGCCCTTCTATTCACAGTGAGTCTTGATCAGTTGATCAGAGTGAAGTGTCAGTGACAGACAGCAGTCAAGATTGAAGATGGAGTCCGAGTCAGAGGATCAGAAAACTCTGTTTTATTCTCTTTTAGAAGCACACATACGGAGTCTTGATGACAGCAAACGAGAATGTTTCTGCATTGCCCAAGAGAAGTACACAAAAATAGTGAAAGCTCTGCAACTGAACAAGGGCCAGCAATGTCCAGAAGGTGCCAAATTCAAGTACAGGTGTGCAAAGCATTATAAATTACAAGTTGTGGGGGCAAGGACAATGCTATGTTGCCAGAAAACCAACTGCCCGGTTGTGACCAGAGAGGAATTGTTTGCGACAATTGCGCGATGTCACGTTCATGTTGGCCATGGGGGAAGGGATAAAACGTGGGCGGAAATCAAAGCAAACTACGCAGGAGTCCACCACTCAGCAGTCAGTGTGTTCCTGAAGACCTGTCCCAGCTGCAGGCAGCGCCAGGTGGTGAAATCACTTCCATCTGGAAAGGCAATGATCAATCTGTCTTTTCTACTCAGAGTCCAAATCGACCTCATTGACTTCCGCAGCAGGCCTGACAGGGACTTTAAATGGATCCTGCATGCAAGGGACTGTTTTTCGAAGTTTTCTTGGGCCTATCCCTTGGAATCCAAGACTGCAGCAGAGGTAGCAGGTCATCTGTTCGACCAATTCTGCACCTTTGGACCACCACGCCTCCTGCAGAGTGACAATGGCAGAGAATTCACGGCGAACGTGATACGTGAAGTGTGTGATCTGTGGCCTGGAACAGTGATCATCCATGGACGCCCAAGACATCCTGAAAGTCAGGGTAAGTGTTCGTTTTTATTTGTATTTTTTTCAGAAATGAAAATTAACCCTTACAGTGCCTACAAGACGGGTATACCCGTCCTGCACTCTAGCCAGTTAGAGAAAACATTCTTGTCGAAGAGTGACCATGCATTGAAACACCCCGGCAGTGAAAGGGTTAATGAGGCAGACCTACCGGTGGTAACATGTTTTGTCTGTTGCATCTGTCAAAAGATAAACATTCAGCTTTTTTCGTAATCGGATCATTTTTCACATTTTACTGACATTGAATTGAAACACCCCGGCAGTGAAAGGGTTAATGAGGCAGACCTACCTGTGGTAACATGGAATATGAAACCGAAATTTAACGCAATAGGTCTAATCTAAAATTTCCATAGTGGTGATTGTGATTGTGATTTTTTTTTTACTGGCGGTATAACAAGCTAAAATGGGTATGAACTGAACCGCTATGATGTCCAGGTTTTGAAAACTAATGTCGCAGTTGCAGCACTTTAGTACAACATGCTAGATTAACCCCTTGTTACCAAAACCAGGAAACTTTGAAGTTTTCACTCATTCCCCTAGTTTTGGAAAACGGCACTTTGAATTTTAATTTAAAAACATATTATGAATCTGTTTGACTTCCTTGACCTTTACAGATGTATTTTAAGGCATTTTGAGAAGGGATTGCGTTATTAAGACTGGGAATATATCAAAAGTATTAAAAAAAATTATGGAATTTGAGCAATATTTGGTAAAACGTTCTCATCACATCAGTCAAACTATGGATTAACATGGATAAATAGATGTTATTTTAACCGTCTGGGGGTGTAAAATTTGAAAAGTGATTTTGGTGTGCCTCAATTTTACATAAAAGTCCAAATTAACCTCTTGTCTGTGAAATATGGAAAAAATGCCATTTTTCATTTTTCCAACTTATTTTTTCTTCAAAATTAACGATATGTTATCCAACGTTACCGATTTGGGTCTGTTTGATCTCCTAAGCCTGTCTAACTGCATTTAAAGTGAAATACACAGTGCCATTTTTAAAAATTAGGGGAATGAGTGAACTTTTCAAAATTTTGACGTTTTGGGGCAACAAGGGGTTCATTTGGCATGTTGTACTAAAGTGCTGCAACTACATCACTTTTCAAAAACTACACACCATAACGGTTCAATTGATACCAAATGGTCGAAATGGTCATGGCACTTAAAGGGGTATGAAAGACCTAAACCGGAAGTAGAAATCTTTGAACGGCAGCTGATACATTACCTTATCAACTCTCATTATCCAAAGTTTCAAGCCTGTAAGTCCAGTATTACTTCAGAAACATCGGAAAACTCAAAATCAAATTAAACAATTATTATCCGGAAGTGGTCCTAAAGGCTGAATCTTATCATCCCATGTGATGGGAGAAGCCTGGAAGATTCCAACTCAATGTCCGACGCGAAGCCACACTTCCCTTTTGATAATAAAACGTTGTTTTTTTACCACTTCCGGATAAGGATTGTTTATTTTGATTTTGCGTTTTCCGATGTTTCTCAGCGAATACCAGGCTTTCAGGCTTAATTTTCTGGATAATGAGAGTTCATAGAGTAATGTATCAGCTGCCGTTCAAGGAATTCTACTTCCGGTTTAGGTCTTTCATACCCCTTTAATGGTACTGTGACAGTACCATGAACCTTTCGATGAATGATACACTCGACTTCTCAAATTAAAACTGCTCTAGCAGCTTTATAAATCAGCTTTACAACCTGAAATATGGGCTACAGACATAGTGCAGTGGCCTAGGCTTGAAAAGGCCTCTATTTAAGGTGACAGTATCCAACTGGGATTGCTTCACTGTGTGCAGGGTGCATTGAGAGGGGGAACGGAGACCTACAATTGAAACTAGGCAAATGGATGGATACCAATGGCCCACAATGGAGCAGGGGATTAAAGTCTGTGGTTCACTCAATCAACACATCAGTTTCAAGTGCAACTGGGACAACACCGTATGAACTTGTATTTGGTCAGAAACCACGTTCGGACCAAGCTGTTTGGGAGGAATTTGCAGCTCAGGGTATTGTGCGTGAAGAAGATTTGCCAAATGATCTGCTTGTTATGCTTCCCACAATGAGGCAGGAAGGTGCAGTCGTGCAGTCAGTGAGTGAGGAAGATGCAGTCATTGAGTCATTGAGTCAGGAAGGTGCAGTCGTCGAGTCATTGAGTCAGGAAGGTGCAGTCGTCGAGTCATTGAGTCAGGAAGGTGCAGTCGTGCAGTCAGTGAGTGAGGAAGATGCAGTCGTTGAGTCATTGAGTCAGGAAGGTGCAGTCGTCGAGTCATTGAGTCAGGAAGGTGCAGTCGTCGAGTCATTGAGTCAGGAAGGTGCAGTCGTTGAGTCATTGAATCATGATGGTGCAGTCGTGCAGTCAGTGTGGCTGGACAATGTGGGGCGTGTAGTTCTGAGTCAAGAAGACACAGCCGTGAGTCAGAGAAGTGCAGTTGTGCAGTCAGGGAGCCAGAGTGACATCAGCTGCGAGGACGACGAGAGAATCACTGTGTGGAGTGAAGTGGTCTTTGATACAGTTCTGCAGCCAGTCAACAATTCTTTGCCAACTCCCGGACCTTCAACTGCTGGTATGTGGTATGCTTCTATCTGAATTGGTTTTAAAAATCTTGTGTTTTAGAGATATTGGCCATGCAACCATTGGACTAGTTGACGCCCATTACTGTATTAGTCGTATTAATAGGAGTAACATTCCATTACATTAACCCTTTTGCAGCCATAACAAACTAATGATGAACACAATTTTGATAATGATAGACAATGCAGGAGACGGGAGGTGCACTGGCAAGGGTTAATGACTCTGGGGATTAATGGCAGATTTGATGCAAATACAACTACAGTTCATTTGTTTCACAGGTGCTGACCGTTCTTCAGAAGCAGTCAACTTTCAAAAAAAACTTTCCTGTCAAAATGGGTCAAGTGTATGTTTTTGCAATGAATTATTCAGAATTTCTTCCTGTATCACTTCAACGTCGAAACACTAGTACACAGTGATTAATGTGTACACATACATGCCACATTATCATGTCACATTTCCCAACAGAGAAGAAGAAGAATGACTGCAAATGTCTGTTGCAAATACAACTGCATTTTATTTGTTTCACAGGTGCTGACCGTTCTTCAGAAGCAGTCAACTTTCAGGATCCTCTCGGACCTTCTCTCAGCACTCCTGAGCAGCATGCCACTGGTAAGTTTCTTCACACTTCCCTCAACACACTTTCAATGTGCCATATTTTCTATCAATTTATAAAGACTAGTTTGAAGATGTTAACAGGTTAACCCTTACACCACCTTTCTTGGTTTTCACACCAGCGTAGACGATTTTAATTTGTTTGTTTCACAGGTGCTGGTGGTTCTTCTCTCGGCATTGTAGAAAACGTGGATTCACCAAGTACATCATCTACTACCTGTACCAGCCACAAGCGAGGAAAGGAGTATCTTCTTTTGAGCGACAACGTCATCGTTTGTTCTGGCACAGAGCACACAAATCTTGACGTTGTGCATGGTGTGAAAGTGACTAAAACCACTCATGCTGTGTTTTCTGTTGACGAAGTGTTCGTTCCTACACATGTGCCTACAATTGCCAACCCTATGAATGAACCATTAGAAGTAGGACAGTTTGTGTTGTGGAAACGCACTGCAACAGTGCAAAATGAAGAAGGGAACACGGCTCACAAGGAGAAGCGACTTGTTGCCAGAAATAACTATTTGAAGGCTGCCAGACGTCAAGACACGAGGTACCAAAAGAAGGTAAAAGACGTGACCCAATCATTCCAAAACGGGCACACTGTCGGAGTGAAAATCCACAGTGCCGACAGGACCAACACTGACGTGCGGCTCTTGACCTGCAAGATTCTGGAATCAAAGATGAGGGGCGGTGATTCTGTCTATCGGGTGTATTGCCCGACTGGAATTGTTAAAAACTGGTTTCGGGGGGTGGAGCTTGTGGACATGAGCAGTGTGGTCCTCCCACATCTCAATGTGGTAAACCCACAGACTCTTAAGGAAGTGTCCCTCATTCAAGCCTCCAGGTCATCAACTGGTTGGCAAAACCGTGGAGCTGTCGCCAGGTCCGTCTGTACGTGCACAGGCGCGTGCATGACAAAGAGGTGTCCGTGCAAAGATGCCAAACTTGCATGTGGCACCAAATGCCACCCGCACAGCAAGAAATGCAAGAACATGTCCTGAAGTTGTCTGATGTGATTTTCATTGATTTGACTATGCAGTTTGTGGTGTTGGGTCTTTTTAAACAATGGATTTGCTTTCAATAAAGTAGTCAACTGTTCATTTTAAACAAAAAAGAAACTACATTCATCTCCATCGCGAAATTCCAATTTGAACTGAATTCCAACATGAACTGGCTGTTAGTTGAAACTGGAATTCCAGTTTCTACTAGTAGATATCGGAATTCCACTTTCAACTGGAAAAAATCCAGTTGTAAGTGGAATTCCGGTATCTACTAGTAGATACTGGAATTCCAGTTTGAACTTGAAAAAGTCCAGTTGAGACTGGAATTCCAGTATCTACTAGTAGAAACTGAGATTCCAGTCTCTACTAGTAGGATTCCGGATCCTACTGAATTCTAGTTTCTACTGTGACATACACATGCACAGATTACTTGATTGTCGAGACCATGATTGGAAACGGACCGGTGTCACGTCGTGAGTTTACACTGTCCTGAGTTTACGCTGTGGTCCCAATGCGCATGCGTCGAAATATACGTCACTTCCTGACCAAATTCACGACGCCAACAGCGTCGTGAGTTTATGATGATGTGAATTTACCAAAGCATTTTTGAGGTTGCCACGGTGACCGTCTTTGTTTCGCAGATCGCGTTCGCCACTGTATCAAAGAATTCAGTGGGAAATCGATGGGTTTGTGTTTGTCAGTGGTCTGCGAGTGTTGGAAGAAAAGGTAGATTAGATTTGAATTTTAGAATAGTGGGAATCGATGGTTTTGTGTTTGTTACCTTGGACTATTTATAATTATATGCTCCCTCGTAGAGATTGTTTTAGTCACCTTTTTATATTTAGTCAAGTTTTGACTAAATATTTTAACATCGAGGGGGAATCGAAACGAGGGTATGGTGTATGTGCGTGTGTCTGTGTGTGTGTCTGTGTGTCTGTGTGTGTGTGTGTGTAGAGCGATTCAGACTAAACTACTGGACCGATCTTTATGAAATTTGACATGAGAGTTCCTGGGTATGAAATCCCCATACGTTTTTTTCATTTTTTTTGATAAATGTCTTTGATGACGTCATATCCGGCTTTTTGTGAAAGTTGAGGCGGCACTGTCACGCCCTCATTTTTCAACCAAATTGGTTGAAATTTTGGTCAAGTAATCTTCGACGAAGCCCGGACTTCGGTATTGCATTTCAGCTTGGTGGCTTAAAAATTAATTAATGACTTTGGTCATTAAAAATCTGAAAATTGTTAAAATAAAAAAAAATTATAAAACGATCCAAATTTACGTTTATCTTATTCTCCATCATTTGCTGATTCCAAAAACATATAAATATGTTATATTCGGATTAAAAACAAGCTCTGAAAATTAAATATATAAAAATTATTATCAAAATTTTTTTTCCGAAATCAATTTAAAAACACTTTCATCTTATTCCTTGTCGGTTCCTGATTCCAAAAACATATAGATATGATATGTTTGGATTAAAAACACGCTCAGAAAGTTAAAACAAAGAGAGGTACAGAAAAGCGTGCTATCCTTCTTAGCGCAACTACTACCCCGCTCTTCTTGTCAATTTCACTGCCTTTGCCCAGCAAACACACAACGTAAATACGACGTTGCGAAAATGTGAATTTTTCGTGTCATTAGCAACGTTGCGAACTTTACGTGAAATTTACATTGAGCCAACCAAAAAACGCAACGTAAAACCAACGTTGTGTCATTGTGAGATTTTGGTGTTCTTTCGACGTTGTAATACAACGTAAATTTTACGTGAATTTCACGTTGCATTTTGGTGTCTTACAAATGTTGCGAAGATTACGTGAAATTTACGTGGATCCAACCAAAAAACACAACGTGAAAGCAACGTTGCGTTACAGTTGTGTTTTTTGTTTTTTACACGTTGGTACATAACGTAAATTTCACGTTGATTCCACCTTAAAAAGCAACGTAAAATCGACGTTGTATTATTGTGATTTTCTGGTGTTCGAACAACGTTATTATACTCACGTGATTTTCACGTGAAATTCACGTGATTTAAAAACAAAAGTTAGTTTGATACAACAAACGTTCCTACAACGTAGTTTCAACGTAAACATACAACGTTGGGGTTTGATTGATCGCCAACGTGCCCTCAACGTAAAATCCACAACGTAAATCCTACGTCAGTCATTACCAATTTTTCACCTGCACGGTTTCGTATCGTTTATCAAAGAAATGTATATATATATAAAGCCTTTGAAAATTACGTAAGGTGAACAGATTTTCAAATACAGGAGATAGATATGTGCGAAACTATCACCGAATAACAAATGACTCAGTCAGACGTTATGAAATTAAGCGCCGATCGATGTACCGCGCAATGTATTTGATTGCTTTGGCGTTCCAAATGCGTCCGGTTACATTTTCTGGCATCATTAATGCATCAACGAGAATTGAAAAGTAATGCTAAAAATATCATTGTGTACGTTTAAAGTTGATCTACTGTGCTCATCAAACCTCTTGTTGTATTTTGTAAATTGGCGAGAGGGGGGCAGAATACATGAACCTAATCTCTGTGATTGTCTATACGTGCGTGTGTGTGTGTGTGTGTGTGTGTGTGTGTGTGTGTGTGTGTGTGACATCAGTTTGTGTATGTGTGTGTGTGTGTCACATCAGTTTGTGTATGTGTGTTTGTGGGTGGCTGTGTGTGTATGTGTGTGTGTGTGGTGTGTGCGTGCGTGCGTGCGTGAGTGTGTGTGTGTGTGTGTGTGTGTGTGTGTGTGTTTGTGTCCCTCGGCGCGTGACAATATATCTGCCAATAAGTTGAACTAAAACAGGGTTCAAGTGGGAATTACACCTGAAAAAGCAGGAAGGGAGCAGAATACATGTTATGAACTCAGTTATTTATTGTTTGAAATGTTATAACCTGGGAGAAGTCACCCTCGCACCCCGTCCTTAGTTTCTCTTGACCTACCTTTGAAGTATTCTTGAGGACATGACTAGACTACCCGATTGCGCCCATTGCACGGCATAAGAGAGCGCCGTTCCACCCGGCCGATTCCGCTATAGACGTCACGCGTCCAAGGGAGGTAATTTTCGAGCCAGCTGCATTGACTCAGCCAAGAACGCAAACTTTCTCCGATTAAAGGCATTGTAGCATGTCTAAAATCATGGGACTTGTGTTATCAAGCTTTTAAAATCATCAAGTAACTTTTAAAAATAGTTTCAGTTACATGCAAACTCATTCTGCTGAACGGATTTTGAGAGCCAGTACCCAACAGCCTTTAAATGCACCTCTCTCCTTTTTTCATGTTCTTTTATGGTTTGCCGATTTTGTTAACATTTTTGCATTCATGATGAAGATTTTATGGTGACTGCAGAAATGTACATCCTCTAGTTTCTAACCTTCCAAAAATTGGGGCTGGGGGTCGGGGGAGAGAGAGAGAGAGAAAAAAGAGAGAGAGAGAGAGACAGGACAGACAGACAGAGAGACAGACAGAGAGACAGACAGAGAGGGAGAGAGAGATATATAGAGAGAGACAGAGAGGGAGACAGAGGGGAGAGAGGGAGACAGAGAGAGTCAGAGAGAGAGACAGAGAGAGACAACGTCGAAACTTTGTCAATCATTCCGGTTTTTTCACCTGCATTTTTAGTTTCGTAATATTCTATTCAATTAATGTTCGGTCAAAAATAGAGGTTCACTAATTGTGTAAGACGAAAAGAATATAACATAAATGCATATTGTTTCAAGGAATTTGCTGAGTTAAATGGATTTGCGAGTGCGAAACTTTCCCTCCCAAAAAAAGACGCGTTACTAACCGACAGTGTTCTCCGGTGATGGCCACGGTCGACTTTGTGTATCCCAAATTTGGTTTTCAACTTTGATGAACACTTTCAGGACTAAAATATTCATCGTAATCAACTCGAAGGTAAGTTGTTTTCAGTTGTTCCACATGAGACGTTATCACTTATTGTACTCCATGTACACATGCACAGATTACTTGATTGTCGAGACCATGATTGGAAACGGACCGGTGTCACGTCGTGAGTTTACACTGTCCTGAGTTTACGCTGTGGTCCCAATGCGCATGCGTCGAAATATACGTCACTTCCTGACCAAATTCACGACGCCTACAGCGTCGTGAGTTTATGATGATGTGAATTTACCAAAGCATTTTTGAGGTTGCCACGGTGACCGTCTTTGTTTCGCCGATCGCGTTCGCCACTGTATCAAAGAATTCAGTGGGAAATCGATGGGTTTGTGTTTGTCAGTGGTCTGCGAGTGTTGGAAGAAAAGGTAGATTAGATTTGAATTTTAGAATAGTGGGAATCGATGGTTTTGTGTTTGTTACCTTGGACTATTTATAATCATATGCTCCCTCGTAGAGATTGTTTTAGTCACCTTTTTTATGTTTGTGTTTAAAACTTGAATGAACGTTTACTCTCTCTCATCCTTGGTTCCCAGAGTCGCCGCATGCGCCCCAGTGTGTGGATGTAATTTTGGGTGGGGTTCTGTTCTGTTTTCTTCTGTTCTGTATTTTTGTTTTGTTTCTGCCTCGGTGTGTGTGATTTCGGAGAAAATGTTTCAAAGAAAGCATCTGATCAGCGAACTGTTCCATCGTGCGGGTTATGATCACTTAACTTGAAACGTGATTGACACAGTCTTCCTTACTCAAAGTGAAAACAACCGGCTTCGAGTTCGGCAAATTCACGATGGCGGAAGTGACGCAGATTTCGACGCACGCGCATTGGGGCCACTGCGTAAACTCAGGACAGTGTAAACTCACGCCGTGACACCGGCCAAAGATGGCGGGTCTTTCCAATAGTCACAATGTCAGCCCTAACTCAGTTCAAGGGATACACATTCTTTTAGACTCAACTTTTGAGTCAGTATAGCGAAACAATGGGTCACAAGCAGTGGAACACAAAGGAAAAACACGTTTCACATAGACGGACGCAACCTTTAGAAAGCTGTTTAATCAGACTAGCTCAGTGCATGAGACTGAAAGCGGGGGCGGCCATTGATATCTCAAGTACTTAATTGGGCATTTTACGATCTTGAGGGAGGACGATGTATCCAGACAAGCTGCTTCAAGTTCAAGTGAATCTGCCCAGCGGACAGTGGTATGAGAAGAATTCAGAACTTGACACATTGGCTCATTACATACTTGACTGTCTTTTGTCGACCTGTTCTGTTACTCACTCAAGTAGGCAGCCGAGATACCCTGCCGGACCTGTCACGATTTCATCTTTCGCCTGTGTACATATTTCCCCCTCGACATATACTCAAGACTGAAATGTTATTTCCTGGTAAAATTAAGAAGTGAAATTATTTAAGGACGAAAAGCATGTCAGTTTCTTGCATGTGAAGAAAATTGGTGGTACAATTTAATAGATTTCAACCCCAAAATCGAATTCTTCGAAAACGTGTACTGAGTGGTTACGTCCCTTGAGTAAGAAGGAAACATTTTAGGATGAATCAAATTTCTAAGTTAAATAAAACAAATTGGTTGGACAAATTTGGCCCCATGAATGTAAGGTACACAAGGTCGCTCATCAGTACTATCGAAGGGTGTTTTTTTTGTTCAGTGTAGAGTTTATACTAGATCAACGAGGCCGAGAAGCGAAATATCAACACGGCGAAAGATGAAAACGTCACACTGGGGGAGACAGCGAGACAAAGAGGAGCTATCGGGTGGAGAATGGGGAGTTGATTCGGGGAGGGGGGTGGATTAAAGATGATCGTATGAAATTGTTATTTGTAAGGAGGAGAGAGTGAGACAAAGAGGAGCTAGCGGGTAGAGAATGGGGGAGGGGATTCGGGAGGGGGGGGGTTATAATGCACGGTGTGTGTGTACGTGTGTGTGTGTGTGTGGGCAGCAGGTTGGGACAGCATTTTATCAACGAACGTACGAAATAACAAAATAAAATAAAGAAAGAACAAACAAACAAAAATTAAAACCTGACACATGCAGGTTTGTGTAGTCATTCGTTAGACTGATTTTAACCTGTCTTAGACGACTACCCATAGTCTTTTCACATTCACTGATTCAATCAATCAATCAATATGAGGCTTATATCGCGCGTATTCCGTGGGTACAGTTCTAAGCGCAGGGATTTATTTATTTATTTTTGTATTTTTATTTTGTACAATTTATATCGCGCACATATTCAAGGCGCAGGGATTTTTATCTATGCCGTGTGAGATGGAATTTTTTTTACAAAATACATCACGCATTCACATCGGCCAGCAGATCGCAGCCATTTCGGCGCATATCCTACTTTTCACGGCCTACTATTCCAAGTCACACGGGTATTTTGGTGGACATTTTTATCTATGCCAATACAATTTTGCCAGGAAAGACCCTTTTGTCAATCGTGGGATCTTTAACGTACATACCCCATTCAAGTAATGACACACTCGGACTGTGTGTGTGTGTGTGTGTGTGTGTGTGTGTGTGTGTGTGTGTGTGTGGGTGTGTGTGTGTGTGCTACCTGACGGATTTTGATGAACATTGGTTTACATATTCTTGAGAGCATTCGCTTGTGTGGCTGTTCTCCGATAATTGATAGCGTTATTTGATGTCATATTTTCCCGTGTGTAAAAGTTGAGCCCGCACTGTCAGAGAGAAGAACACAGGAATATAATATATGTAGAAATCGCAAACCCGGCCAGAAGGCAGACACGGACAAAATGTAGGATGCTGATACATGTAAAATATTATGTGTCTGATGCGAGTATAGGCTTACTATGTTTACAAAAATCGTGAATAATATCTAGCCGAGATGAATCGCAACCTTTGTACCTCTCCCTTTATTTAAGATTTTTTCCCATTCTTCTTCGTGTTAGTTGGACGGTATTCTTTCTTTTTCTTTTTTCTTCCAGCCACAACACAGATAGCGTAATAGCGGCTGTTTTATTCATTCTTCTGTCTCGTTCCCTCACATTCGCATGTGATATTATGTCACTCCTTATGAGATTACACCCCCCAAACTTTGTTGCTAGACCTTTGTTGAGGAGAGAAGAGGCGAGAAAAACTGGTATGAAGTACAAGTCAAAAATTGCACCTTGATCTTACCTGACTCATTTACGGCACTTGGCAGTCTTTTGTCGGGCTTTTGTCGCTCGCTCGTCCACTTGGATAATAAAATTACGGACATGCTCCCCCCCCCCCCCCCCCCTCCTCTAAACTTTGCCAAAATGGGTCCTCTTGAGACATCTCGCGTATGAGAACAAAAGAAAACCGAACGGGCAAATGCAGCCAATGTTTTCTCGAAAAGTTGTGTTTGTGTGTGTGTGCGCGTGCGCAGGTTTTTTAATGTACTGTTTCGTTGAGAGGATCGTGGGTAGTGTTTTTCCTCTTCATTTTAAAATGTTCATTACAGACATATAAGACAAAATAAAGAAAAAGAGAGAAAAATACAGCAAACAACAAGTCGCGTAAGGCGAAAATACAACATTTAGTCAAGCTGTCGAACTCACAGAATGTCCATGGAGGGGGAATCGAGACGAGGGTCGTTGTGTGTGTGTGTGTGTGTGTGTGTGTGTGTGTGTGTGTGTGTGTGTGTGTGTGTGTGGTGTGTGTGTGTGTGTGTGTGTCTGTGCGTGTGTGTGTGTAGAGCCATTCAGACTAAACTATGAAATTTTACATGAGAGTTCCTGGGAATGATATCCCCGGACGGTTTTTTTCCTTTTTTCGATTAATACCTTTGATGACGTTATATCCGGCTTTTTGTAAAAGTTGAGGCAGCACTGTCACACCCTCATTTTTCAATCAAATTGATTGAAATTTTGGCCACGCAATCTTCGACAAAGGCCGGACTTCGGTATTGCATTTCAGCTTGGTGGCTTAAAAACTAATGAGTGAGTTTGGTCGTTAAAAATCGGAAACTTGTAATTAAAAAGGTTTTTTTATCAAACGTTCCAAAAACAATTCCATCTTATTCTGCGTCATTATCTGATTCAAAAAACATATAAATATGTTATATTTGGATTAAAAACAAGCTCTGAAAATTAAAAATATAAAAATAATTATCAAAATCAAATTTCCGAAATCGATTTAAAAACAATTTCGTCTTATTCCTTGTCGGTTCCTGATTCAAAAAAACATATAGATATGATATGTTTGGATTAAAAACACGCTCACAAAGTTAAAACGAAAAATATAATATATGTATTCTTAAACGGATTTTTGTTTTGATGTACATTTTTCATTCAATTTTCTTTTCATGTTTGCTTGCTCTTCATTTAAACTGTACAATAGCCGCCATTTATATGTATTTTTCTAGAATACTGTAAACACCACTATAAGCATTATGCTTGTGTTGTTTACTCTATATGCGTTTTTTATTTGTAAATAATGCACAAACGTTGAATAAAACAGTTTAAACCAAACGAAGAGAGGTACAGAAAAGCGTGCTATGCAGCACAGCGAAACCACTATGTACAGCGCTGAACAGGCTCGTCAGTTTCACTCCGTTTTGCACAAGCGGCGGACTAAGGTCATTGTGAAAAAATGCAGTGCGTTCAGTTTCATTCTGTGAGTTCGACTGAGCTTGACGAAATGTTGTATTTTCGCCTTACGCGACTTGTTGTTGTCCTCAGTTGCATGCAGGCTGCTTCAACCCTGAGTTGTTTTGCCTTTTTATATTTAGTCAAGTTTTGACTAAATATTTTAACATCGAGGGGGAATCGAAACGAGGGTCGTGGTGTATGTGCGTGTGTGTGTGTGTCTGTGTGTGTGTGTGTGTAGAGCGATTCAGACTAAACTACTGGACCGATCTTTATGAAATTTGACATGAGAGTTCCTGGGTATGAAATCCCCATACGTTTTTTTCATTTTTTTGATAAATGTCTTTGATGATGTCATATCCGGCTTTTCGTGAAAGTTGAGGCGGCACTGTCACGCCCTCATTTTTCAACCAAATTGGTTGAAATTTTGGTCAAGTAATCTTCGACGAAGCCCGGACTTCGGTATTGCATTTCAGCTTGGTGGCTTAAAAATTAATTAATGACTTTGGTCATTAAAAATCTGAAAATTGTAAAAAAAAAAAAAGAAATTTATAAAACGATCCAAATTTACGTTTATCTTATTCTCCATCATTTGCTGATTCCAAAAACATATAAATATGTTATATTCGGATTAAAAACAAGCTCTGAAAATTAAATATATAAAAATTATTATCAACATTTTTTTTTCGAAATCAATTTAAAAACACTTTCATCTTATTCCTTGTCGGTTCCTGATTCCAAAAACATATAGATATGATATGTTTGGATTAAAAACACGCTCAGAAAGTTAAAACAAAGAGAGGTACAGAAAAGCGTGCTATCCTTCTTAGCGCAACTACTACCCCGCTCTTCTTGTCAATTTCACTGCCTTTGCCATGAGCGGTGGACTGACGATGCTACGAGTATACGGTCTTGCTGAAAAATGGCATTGCGTTCAGTTTCATTCTGTAAAATTGTTTGCTGGGGGTGCATGAGGAGAAATCTATATTATATTAATCCCAGATGACAGCTTTCTATGTGTCGCTTTCAAATCACACCTTACTCATGTTTGAGTGAAAGCAGGCAGTGTCTGTGATTGAACTAGTTCTCTCTGCGTTTATCTCTCTTAAACCATTTATTCTATTGCAAATTCAAAATAAATTTATTTAGAATCGTGATGGGAAAAACCCGTTGAAAAGCTTTTGACTGAACTGAGAATACAGATTTTTGATCATTTGAGAGAGGGAGAGAGAGAGCGAGAGAGAGAGAGAAACTGAAACTGAACTTTATTACCAAAGGATAGAGGTTTTAGGCAAATCCTAATCTTACAACCTGTCCCTTATACAAACACTTAATACAGACGCACAGAATATAGATAGTAAAATTGACAAGGTTATTGTTTCTTACAGACGTACATAATGTAAATCGTAATAAGAAAAAGGGTTATGGTTTTGTATACACACTCAACAATGGGAAAAAAATATAGTGTGGAAATTGCAGCATAGTTGCAATAATGCATTGCATATAAACATCCAAAACAACTAATAGCAAAAGAGAGAGAGAGAGAGAGAGAGAGAGAGAGAGAGAGAGAGAGAGAGAGAGAGAGAGAGAGAGAGAGAGAGAGAGTAAGAGAGAGAGTCTGGAGTCTGGAGTCTGGATGGTTTATTGATTAGGCCTTGGGCCCATTTCAATTCGGGGTGTACAAAGTTTCAACATTCATGCTTCATGAAAAATAATCATAGTAATATTAATCATAATAAAAATCATCATCGTCGTAATGACAGTCGACATGGCGACAGTGGAAACAGGCATTTACAACAGCAAAACGTTTGAAAAAGGACAGTAATGCATCAGCACAAAATCCAGTCTCTGTCGCACTTCACTCATGTCTCTCTGTCATCCTTCCGTCCATCCATCCATCCATCCATCCAGCCAACCATCCATCCATCCATCCATCCTTCTATCCATCTCATGTCCCTCTGTCCTCCATCCATTTAATCATCCGTCTGTCTGTCCAACCATTCATCCGTCATCCATCTATTCATCACTCCATCTATCCCTTCACATGCCCTTTCACACGCAAATCTGCAAGCAGTTATATGCATAATCGTTGCATCCCTGATACATAGCATCACATTAACGTTTTCAAAAAACAAAACATTATTACTATTTTTTTAAGCAATCGACAAAAACAACAAAAATAGCATACACATAAAACAAGATCGTGCAATATCTCATATTCACTGTACCCACTCACTGCGTATTTTAAACGCGTTCATGATGAAGGTTGCAAGTCTAAGTAATATTGATCTGTTTGGTGTCGCTAGAAGTAGCACCAGTTTAAAGCTTGATGGACGGTTGTAATATTTTGCAGGTATGTAGTACTCACGAATATCAGCATATTTTGGACATTTCAACACAAAGGCAATTTTTCGTGTAGCGGAGATACAACGAAGAAAGTTTTGTGAGCGTGCCAGCCCCGTTTCTGCTGCAGCAGAGAGCTGTGCGTGTCAGCCCAGCCAGACTTGAAAGGGCGGGCACGCGCAGGTCTATGCGTCACCCTTTCCAAGATCACAGCGAAGAGAGGTCAGGTTTTTGTTTCTGCAATTATTTTTCGTCTTTTCACTCGTTTTTTGCAGATCAAGGCGCTCATGCTTGACCTTTTCATTGCAGGCGGCTATGTACCTTGATTTTTATTTTAATTTTATTTTCTTACACGACGCCCGTTTACGGCGCGAGTTTAAAGAAAAACGCCCAGGCGTTCGTTAATGCCGGTAAATTAGGCTGGCACTTGACGCGTGCTACCAAGTATACAGTGGTACTGAACACAATATTTTGCTTGTTGTTGTTTGGTGTTGTTTTTAGGCTGTGGCTACATCCACGGGTCCGTGCCTCGAGTCCCCCATGCTAAATCCACGTCACTGACAAGGGACGCTACTCTTGCCCAATATTTTCCTGCTTTCGGTTCGGCACTTAACAGACTGTGACATGACTAGGACGTCAGCTGTAAAATATCAATGTCATAATTCCATGTTTAGACTTTATGAGCAGTATACAGCGTTCTCTGTGGTGACATTGCAACATTGCAGTCCCCCCCCCCCCCCTCCTCTTAATACGAACCTCACCTGAACTTGCATGTTTATTCGGGATTTGCACTTTCCTAGTTTGCGGTGATTTTTGATGCAGTGTGAAGCATGTGTCGATTGTTCAAATGTTTAAGTGAATGTTGTCAACGTGTGGACTAAAGCTACCAACCGGAAGATGAAGAATGATGTATTGGTCTTCCCTATTCGCTAGATTGGTGCTGAGGGGCTGAACTCCGTAAGTCACAACTGTCCACAGTATACTCCCATGATTTTGAATTCACCATTTTTTGCTCTCTTAAAATCTAAGAAGATCAAGCGGTCGTTCAGCAATGAGTTTGTGAATTCAGTTACTTCTCTTTATTGTTACAAGACCCAACACAGGGTCTGTTATTTTATGAAAACAAATTGCAACACAAATTCCCTCATGTGTTAGTTTTTGTGTATTTGTATCTGCTTGTCAAAAGTTCGCTGTGTTCATCACATAATGAAATAGGTAAATCTTATATCCAGGTTCGTCAATTTTTGTAATGAAAGATGTTTGAAGATCAAGTTTGCTGTACAGTTATCAGGAAAATTTATTTCATCCTCCACAAGACTACAATTTCAGAATCTTCCTGCATATGTTGGTGTATCTGCCATTTTAAGTTCCAGGGTATGAGCAATTTTTTTAGTTAGCAGTATATATACCCGTTTATGTTGAGATACATATATGTTACAAATGTAAACATTAAATTTCAAATTCGCCTTCATTCAAATTAAATTGATTTTTCCACTATCCACTCATGATGTAGTCTTATTACTTGTCACATATATCTAAGTATTACTTCCTTTGGTGTACATGTTCGTACATGTCACTTTGAGGATGTTTTGGAAAATGTTTTAAAAATTAACGTGTAATCAGCAAGCAATATTAGACATTTTTTATGCTGCAGTGGAACCCTCCTTTTAAGCCCTCCAAAAAATAAAAAATAAATCGTTTTCATTTCAATTGGGAATCTTTCAAAATTCCTGAACATTTGTATGATCAAACTACATAGCTTTATCATGTGTACCAACAATCTGTTGACAGAATTTTGAATGAATTTCTCATGTTGATGTAAAGGTGAGTGTGTGGGTGTGAGAGAAAGAGAGAGAACAGTGCTTCCAAACACATTCACAACCACACAATTCAAACTCAGCAAGTCAGGATTGGCTGGTAAAACACCCATCAAGTGGGTAGTTTGTATATTTTGAACGCAGCCATAGTCGATCTCGGCAAACTGCAAGGCATCGTTGAACGTTCTGTTCGGCGCGCGCTTTCTCTGGGCTGCTAGCGATCTCGAAGAACGTTTCGAAAGTTGCACATGGGTGCGCTCCTCAAAGGCTTTCAGTTTAGTTTGTAGGTTGTCAAAAGAGTTGAATGTTTCGCCAACACAAATTGATTCTTCCTCCTCCTCCTCAACAATATGGCGCCAAGAGTCCCGAGTGCCAACGCGAGGCTTCGACTGCCGAGTGATTCCGAGATTCCGAGGAAATGACGTCACTGACGTGGATATAGCATGGGGGACTAGAGGCACGACAGTCTGGATAGGCTCACATAAAAATTGTAATATTAAATTTATGCCGGAACTTATGCTCAGTTGGAACCCTGTAACATTTAAAATTCTTCGCATTGTTTTTTCAGTCAACTTAGGTGACATTATACCCCTTAATTATGAACATAAATTGGTAGAAATTGAGAACTTGTTCAGGTCCTGGTCCAGAAGAAATGTAACCCCCTTTGTGAAAATAACAGTTATTAAGAGTTTGGCGCTGTCTAAGTTAACTCATCTGTTTATGAGTTTACCAGACCCTGCTGATAAGTTTTTGTTTGATTTGAATATGTTATTTTTTTCATTTCTATGGGATGGTAAGAAAGATAGAATAAAGACTTGGTGTCTCGCCACTCAAAGTGCACCGATTACGACACATTCGGTCGTCAACAGCTGTAGATTACTTGTGTCCATTCTGCGCAAACGAGACCGAAGATGAAATTCACTTTGTGAACACGCCAGCCAAGGACGACTGCCAAAAGAATAGGCTTATGTAAACATGCCAATATCAAAGTAGTCACACCCCATACTTTCACCATTCTGAACAAACATTCTTACAACCAGAAGTCCAAACACATGATTTGCGGTTCAGTCCACGTAGAGTGAAATAATATTCAAATAGAACATTCGGATACTGATACAAAAGGTTTATGGGCCAGGGGATTACTTCCCTTGACCTACCTTTTTGGGTCAAAACAGGCTTAGTCAAGTATGTCAAGCATAAAGAAAAACTCAAGGTGAATAAAATGCCAGATGCCACAGTCGCGGGCTACTCAACCCAAACCACTCAGGGCGAAGGGAAGTAGGCTGTGGACCAATGCAATCTGTGGACTAAAGCTTCAGCTTCGGTTCCACACCAATCAATGCGGTACTGCACCGAAGCTCAAACGGTGGTGTCAGCTCACCCTGGCAGGACATGCATAAGCAACAACAACAAATTGTAGAGCAGGAAACTGAACGATTACCTAACTTGCGCAGCTTCGATTAGATACCCTCCATCAGTATGATGGAGGTGGGGTGGGAGGTGGAAAATAATTGCAGAAACAAAAACCTGACCTCTCTTCGCTGTGATCTTGGAAAGGGTGAGGCATAGACCTGCGCGTGCCCGCCCTTTCAAGTCTGGCTGGGCTGACACGCACAGCTCTCTGCTGCAGCAGAAACGGGGCTGGCGCGCTCACAAAACTTTCTTCGTTGTATCTCCGCTACACGAAAAATTGCCTTTGTGAACACGCCAGCCAAGGACGACTGCCAAAAGAATAGGCTTATGTAAACATGCCAATATCAAAGTAGTCACACCCCATACTTTCACCATTCTGAACAAACATTCTTACAACCAGAAGTCCAAACACATGATTTGCGGTTCAGTCCACGTAGAGTGAAATAATATTCAAATAGAACATTTCAAAGAAAAGCAAGTTAAATTCAAATAGTGAATAATAAACAAAAGTTATGACGTAAAACAGGAAAAACGAATGATGCAACATTCGGATACTGATACAAAAGGTCTGACATCCGCAACCTTGCCACTAGCTCTCAACTACGGTGAATGTTTTGTTTGAATAAAAAGTACAAAGATTATAAAAATGTAACCTGTACTGGCTACTTCATAAAATGATACGTGAACAACAAGGTTAGTGATAGTTGTTGTTACGACCCATGCCGCTTCCTGAAGCGGTGGCAGGGGAAATGGTTGTAACCGGTTGACCGTTTTGAAACCTGGGTATGACTTTAGGTCTGTCAGACTGAGGGGCCCGGCAGCGAGAAGCCGGATGGGCCCCCAGACACCAATAGCATTTGTGCTGAAACTTACAATCAGCTCCAGCCATGCAGTGCCCCTTGTCATGGTACGTGTAGCATGTACCACGTGGGTTTCGAGCATTCTGCTCGGTATGGGGCTGCTGCTGCTGCTGCTGCTGCTGCTGATAGACAACCCGGTGGTCCAGCACCGCCTTCATGTAGAGCTCTAGATGAGTAGAGCCCCACTTAGCATCCCCTCTGGCGACCATTTGCCGAAAGTTTTCGTCATAGCTCTCCCAGCCAGCTTGCTTCTCTACCAGAGACATCACCGTCTCCATATGCTGGGCAAGACCTGCGGTCAGGTGGGGCTTGTGTAGGCTAAGGACCGCCACAAAGCGATTCCATGCTTTTATCCACATGGCTAGAGTCAACTTAGCCTGCTGTTGATTAGGCATAATCTGCAAGGTGGGAGTACCCTCGCCACCTGTTATTTCTAGCCGAAAACTGTCTTGACTTTTAGAAGGGAGTAATGTTTGGAGGTCTATATATTCACCCGCCCAGATTTTTGCCTTTACTTTCTCGGGCACAAGAGACGGTAGCCCGATGGCCGCAGACACGAAGCCTAGCATATAATACCTGACAGTCTGCTGGTAGAAGCAGATGAAGCGTGTAGTGTTGCCAGGTTGTCGCTGTAGTCCGTGTTCAACATGTTGCCTTGGTGCTGAGTGGCTGGGGAGCTGCCTCCACACTTCGAAGGTGTGACTCCATAGCTGCCTGTACGGAGGACTGGATCTTGTCGTCGAGGGACTGGATCAACTGGCCCATCCAGGGTGGCGTTGTCCCTGTGGGCGCCAGCTGCGGATTGTGGTTAACCCGTGTGCTGACTGGTCTGGTGCTGGCTTCTTTTGTTTTTGTTTTGGCATCTACAGAACAAAAGAATGAAACGATTTCCAAGTACTCGAGTAGAGATAATTTGCGTCCCATAGCAAAACCTGCCATGCAAGTCGGAAAGGTGGATGGAAAATCTGTCAGGGAAAAATAATAATGAGAATGCAAAAAGTTCAAACTGTGCCCCGCATTACCGGGTGAAAACGTAAGAATGCAAAATGTGCAAACTGTGCCCCGCATTACCGGGTGAAAACGTAAGAATGCAAAATGTGCAAACTGTGCCCCGCATTACCGGGTGAAAACGTAAGAATGCAAAATGTGCAAACTGTGCCCCGCATTACCGGGTGAAAACGTAAGAATGCAAAATGTGCAAACTGTGCCCCGCATTACCGGGTGAAAACGTAAGAATGCAAAATGTGCAAACTGTGCCCCGCTTTACCGGGTGAAAACGTAAGAATGCAAAATGTGCAAACTGTGCCCCGCTTTACCGGGTGAAAACGTAAGAATGCAAAATGTGCAAACTGTGCCCCGCTTTACCGGGTGAAAATGTAAGAATGCAGAATGTGCAAACTGTGCCCCGCATTACCGGGTGAAAACGTAAGAATGCAAAATGTGCAAACTGTGCCCCGCTTTACCGGGTGAAAACGTAAGAATGCAAAATGTGCAAACTGTGCCCCGCCTTACCGGGTGAAAACGTAAGAATGTAAAATGTGCCCCGCATTACAGGGTGAAAATGAAAGAATGCAAAATGTGCAAACTGTGCCCCGCATTACCAGGTGAAAACGTAAGAATGCAAAATGTGCAAACGGTGCCCCGCATTACCGGGTGAAAACGTAAGAATGCAAAATGTGCAAACTGTGCCCCGCATTACCGGGTGAAAACGTAAGAATGCAAAATGTGCAAACTGGGCCCCGCATTACCGGGTGAAAATGTAAGAATGCAAAAAGTGCAAAATATGCCCTGCTTTACCGGGTGAAAATGTAAGAATGCAAAATGTGCAAACTGTGCCCCGCATTACCGGGTGAACACGAAAGAACTGAATGCAAAAAGTGCAAAATGAGCCCCGCATTACCGGGTGAAAACGTAACAGTGCAAAATGTGCCCCGTCTCTCTGGGTGAAAACGTAAAAAGGCACAAGTGGACACAAATGCCCCATATTGCGGAGTTGGGCCCGCTACGCTGGGCTGCATGAAGCTGTATATGCCCCAATTACAAAGTCACTTATTAAATGAGGAATAGTAAAACCAAAGTAGCAATGGAATTAATTACCCAGAACTAACCATGCAAAATTTTACAGTGCAATGTAGAAATGGTGACTCTATGGTACGATTAGCAAGCACACAAGCCGAAACTTGAAACAAAACACGCGTTACAACGCTGATTACCGTCTACGCTAACAATAGCCGTCTGTCATGGCATCGCTCGTAAGTGGCCGCCACGAGCCCAGCCTGCAAAAGAACCACTACACGGCAACGACACGTTTCTTCGTACGTGACGCACACTAATGCTAGCCGCTACTTGCAGGGTTGAAAGATCAAGAAGTCCTTAGGCCAAAAAAAAAAATTGTCTGTTTAGGGTAACCCGACCGACCCTATCGATTTGGCGCCGACCCAAAAACTTTTTTTTGATTTCAAAAAAAAAAAAAAAAAAAAAGAGGTAAAAATGCTAAAAAGAGACATTTGGCGTTTCTTTCTCTCCCTTTCTCTCTGTTTTATTTATACGTTAGTTTTGAAACATGTATTCATCAAATATAAGAAGTGAATGTTCAGCCAACATAGCATTTACAAAAAAAACAAAAAACAAAAAAAAAAAAAACTTTACCTACCTACCGACCCTACTTTTTTTGGTCATGTTACCCTAAACAGACAATTTTTTTTTTTTGGCCTTATGTAGCGTAACCGCCTACACACTACTCGCAAGCCCCGTCCGCGCGTTGGGGCCAGTGAGGCGCGCCGTGTGCGTCCAGAGTCGAAGAACAAAGACTGAAAGAGACATCTGACCCCTTTTTCGCCATTGGGAAACCGGGAGGAATACGTAAAAACCTAACATCGTCGTTGTATGAGCTGCGCCTGAGGTTACAACCCTAGCATTATCTGTACAAAAGCTTTAACATCGCTGTGTAAACCTACGTTTAAATAGTTTCCGCAACTCTGTAACTGATAAAAACAAGGTAGTGACTATATCCACGGGTCCGTGCCTCTAGTCCCCCATGCTATATCCACGTCAGTGACGTCATTTCCTCGGAATCTCAGAATCACTCGGCAGTCGAAGCCTCGCGTTGGCACTCGGGACTCTTGGCGCCATATTGTTGAGGAGGAGGAGGAAGAATCAATTTGTGTTGGCGAAACATTCAACTCTTTTGACAACCTACAAACTAAACTGAAAGCCTTTGAGGAGCGCACCCATGTGCAACTTTCGAAACGTTCTTCGAGATCGCTAGCAGCCCAGAGAAAGCGCGCGCCGAACAGAACGTTCAACGATGCCTTGCAGTTTGCCGAGATCGACTATGGCTGCGTTCAAAATATATACAAACTACCCACTTGATGGGTGTTTTACCAGCCAATCCTGACTTGCTGAGTTTGAATTGTGTGGTTGTGAATGTGTTTGGAAGCACTGTTCTCTCTCTTTCTCTCACACCCACACACTCACCTTTACATCAACATGAGAAATTCATTCAAAATTCTGTCAACAGATTGTTGGTACACATGATAAAGCTATGTAGTTTGATCATACAAATGTTCAGGAATTTTGAAAGATTCCCAATTGAAATGAAAACGATTTATTTTTTATTTTTTGGAGGGCTTAAAAGGAGGGTTCCACTGCAGCATAAAAAATGTCTAATATTGCTTGCTGATTACACGTTAATTTTTAAAACATTTTCCAAAACATCCTCAAAGTGACATGTACGAACATGTACACCAAAGGAAGTAATACTTAGATATATGTGACAAGTAATAAGACTACATCATGAGTGGATAGTGGAAAAATCAATTTAATTTGAATGAAGGCGAATTTGAAATTTAATGTTTACATTTGTAACATATATGTATCTCAACATAAACGGGTATATATACTGCTAACTAAAAAAATTGCTCATACCCTGGAACTTAAAATGGCAGATACACCAACATATGCAGGAAGATTCTGAAATTGTAGTCTTGTGGAGGATGAAATAAATTTTCCTGATAACTGTACAGCAAACTTGATCTTCAAACATCTTTCATTACAAAAATTGACGAACCTGGATATAAGATTTACCTATTTCATTATGTGATGAACACAGCGAACTTTTGACAAGCAGATACAAATACACAAAAACTAACACATGAGGGAATTTGTGTTGCAATTTGTTTTCATAAAATAACAGACCCTGTGTTGGGTCTTGTAACAATAAAGAGAAGTAACTGAATTCACAAACTCATTGCTGAACGACCGCTTGATCTTCTTAGATTTTAAGAGAGCAAAAAATGGTGAATTCAAAATCATGGGAGTATACTGTGGACAGTTGTGACTTACGGAGTTCAGCCCCTCAGCACCAATCTAGCGAATAGGGAAGACCAATACATCATTCTTCATCTTCCGGTTGGTAGCTTTAGTCCACACGTTGACAACATTCACTTAAACATTTGAACAATCGACACATGCTTCACACTGCATCAAAAATCACCGCAAACTAGGAAAGTGCAAATCCCGAATAAACATGCAAGTTCAGGTGAGGTTCGTATTAAGAGGAGGGGGGGGGGGGGGACTGCAATGTTGCAATGTCACCACAGAGAACGCTGTATACTGCTCATAAAGTCTAAACATGGAATTATGACATTGATATTTTACAGCTGACGTCCTAGTCATGTCACAGTCTGTTAAGTGCCGAACCGAAAGCAGGAAAATATTGGGCAAGAGTAGCGTCCCTTGTCAGTGACGTGGATTTAGCATGGGGGACTCGAGGCACGGACCCGTGGATGTAGCCACAGCCTAAAAACAACACCAAACAACAACAAGCAAAATATTGTGTTCAGTACCACTGTATACTTGGTAGCACGCGTCAAGTGCCAGCCTAATTTACCGGCATTAACGAACGCCTGGGCGTTTTTCTTTAAACTCGCGCCGTAAACGGGCGTCGTGTAAGAAAATAAAATTAAAATAAAAATCAAGGTACATAGCCGCCTGCAATGAAAAGGTCAAGCATGAGCGCCTTGAACTGCAAAAAACGAGTGAAAAGACGAAAAATAATTGCAGAACAAAAACCTGACCTCTCTTTGCTGTGATCTTGGAAAGGGTGAGGCATAGACCTGCGCGTGCCCGCCCTTTCAAGTCTGGCTGGGCTGACACGCACAGCTCTCTGCTGCAGCAGAAACGGGGCTGGCGCGCTCACAAAACTTTCTTCGTTGTATCTCCGCTACACGAAAAATTGCCTTTGTGTTGAAATGTCCAAAATATGCTGATATTCGTGAGTACTACATACCTGCAAAATATTACAACCGTCCATCAAGCTTTAAACTGGCGCTACTTCTAGCGACACCAAACAGATCAATATTACTTAGACTTGCAACCTTCATCATGAACGCGTTTAAAATACGCAGTGAGTGGGTACAGTGAATATGAGATATTGCACGATCTTGTTTTATGTGTATGCTATTTTTGTTGTTTTTGTCGATTGCTTAAAAAAATAGTAATAATGTTTTGTTTTTTGAAAACGTTAATGTGATGCTATGTATCAGGGATGCAACGATTATGCATATAACTGCTTGCAGATTTGCGTGTGAAAGGGCATGTGAAGGGATACTGTCCAGATGGATGAATATATGGATGACGGATGAATGGTTGGACAGACAGACGGATGATTAGATGGATGGAGGACAGAGGGACATGAGATGGATAGAAGGATGGATGGATGGATGGATGGTTGGCTGGATGGATGGATGGATGGATGGACGGAAGGATGACAGAGAGACATGAGTGAAGTGCGACAGAGACTGGATTTTGTGCTGATGCATTACTGTCCTTTTTCAAACGTTTTGCTGTTGTAAATGCCTGTTTCCACTGTCGCCATGTCGACTGTCATTACGATGATGATGATTTTTATTATGATTAATATTACTATGATTATTTTTCATGAAGCATGAATGTTGAAACTTTGTACACCCCGAATTGAAATGGGCCCAAGGCCTAATCAATAAACCATCCAGACTCCAGACTCCAGACTCTCTCTCTTACTCTCTCTCTCTCTCTCTCTCTCTCTCTCTCTCTCTCTCTCTCTCTCTCTCTCTCTCTCTCTCTCTCTCTCTCTCTTTTTTCTCTTTTGCTATTAGTTGTTTTGGATGTTTATATGCAATGCATTATTGCAACTATGCTGCAATTTCCACACTATATTTTTTTCCCATTGTTGAGTGTGTATACAAAACCATAACCCTTTTTCTTATTACGATTTACATTATGTACGTCTGTAAGAAACAATAACCTTGTCAATTTTACTATCTATATTCTGTGCGTCTGTATTAAGTGCTTGTATAAGGGACAGGTTGTAAGATTAGGATTTGCCTATAACATCTATCCTTTGGTAATAAAGTTCAGTTTCAGTTTCTCTCTCTCTCTCGCTCTCTCTCTCCCTCTCTCAAATGATCAAAAATCTGTATTCTCAGTTCAGTCAAAAGCTTTTCAACGGGTTTTTCCCATCACGATTCTAAATAAATTTATTTTGAATTTGCAATAGAATAAATGGTTTAAGAGAGATAAACGCAGAGAGAACTAGTTCAATCACAGACACTGCCTGCTTTCACTCAAACATGAGTAAGGTGTGATTTGAAAGCGACACATAGAAAGCTGTCATCTGGGATTAATATAATAGATTTCTCCTCATGCACCCCCAGCAAACAATTTTACAGAATGAAACTGAACGCAATGCCATTTTTCAGCAAGACCGTATACTCGTAGCATCGTCAGTCCACCGCTCATGGCAAAGGCAGTGAAATTGACAAGAAGAGCGGGGTAGTAGTTGCGCTAAGAAGGATAGCACGCTTTTCTGTACCTCTCTTTGTTTTAACTTTCTGAGCGTGTTTTTAATCCAAACATATCATATCTATATGTTTTTGGAATCAGGAACCGACAAGGAATAAGATGAAAGTGTTTTTAAATTGATTTCGAAAAAAAAATGTTGATAATAATTTTTATATATTTAATTTTCAGAGCTTGTTTTTAATCCGAATATAACATATTTATATGTTTTTGGAATCAGCAAATGATGGAGAATAAGATAAACGTAAATTTGGATCGTTTTATAATTTTTTTTTTTTACAATTTGCAGATTTTTAATGACCAAAGTCATTAATTAATTTTTAAGCCACCAAGCTGAAATGCAATACCGAAGTCCGGGCTTCGTCGAAGATTACTTGACCAAAATTTGAACCAATTTGGTTGAAAAATGAGGGCGTGACAGTGCCGCCTCAACTTTCACGAAAAGCCGGATATGACATCATCAAAGACATTTATCAAAAAAATGAAAAAAAACGTATGGGGATTTCATACCCAGGAACTCTCATGTCAAATTTCATAAAGATCGGTCCAGTAGTTTAGTCTGAATCGCTCTACGCACACACACACACAGACAGACACACACACGCACATACACCACGACCCTCGTTTCGATTCCCCCTCGATGTTAAAATATTTAGTCAAAACTTGACTAAATATAAAAAGGCAAAACAACTCAGGGTTGAAGCAGCCTGCATGCAACTGAGGACAACAACAAGTCGCGTAAGGCGAAAATACAACATTTCGTCAAGCTCAGTCGACCTCACAGAATGAAACTGAACGCACTGCATATTTTCACAATGACCTTTGTCCGCCGCTTGTGCAAAACGGAGTGAAACTGACGAGCCTGTTCAGCGCTGTACATAGTGGTTTCGCTGTGCTGCATAGCACGCTTTTCTGTACCTCTCTTCGTTTGGTTTAAACTGTTTTATTCAACGTTTGTGCATTATTTACAAATAAAAAACGCATATAGAGTAAACAACACAAGCATAATGCTTATAGTGGTGTTTACAGTATTCTAGAAAAATACATATAAATGGCGGCTATTGTACAGTTTAAATGAAGAGCAAGCAAACATGAAAAGAAAATTGAATGAAAAATGTACATCAAAACAAAAATACGTTTAAGAATACATATATTATATTTTTCGTTTTAACTTTGTGAGCGTGTTCTTAATCCAAACATATCATATCTATATGTTTTTTTGAATCAGGAACCAACAAGGAATCAGATGAAATTTTTTTTAAATCGATTTCGGAAATTTGATTTTAATACAAATTTTTATATTTTTAATTTTCAGAGCTTGTTTTTCTAATCCAAATATAGCATATTTATATATTTTTTTAATAAGAAAATAATGAAAAATAAAATAAAATTGTTTTTGGAACGTTTGATAAAAAAATAATTTTAATTACAAGTTTCCGATTTTTAACGACCAAACACACTCATTAGTTTTTAAGCCACCAAGCTGAAATGCAATACCGAAGTCCGGCCTTTGTCGAAAATTGCGTGGCCAAAATTTAAATCAATTTGATTGAAAAATGAGGGTGTGACAGTGCCGCCTCAACTTTTACAAAAAGCCGGATATAACGTCATCAAAGGTTTTAATCGAAAAAAGGAAAAAAACCGTCCGGGGATATCATTCCCAGGAACTCTCATGTAAAATTTCATAGTTTAGTCTGAATGGCTCTACACACACACACGCACAGACACACACACACACACACACACCACACACACACACACACACACACACACACACACACACACACACACACACACACACACAACGACCCTCGTCTCGATTCCCCCTCCATGGACATTCTGTGAGTTCGACAGCTTGACTAAATGTTGTATTTTCGCCTTACGCGACTTGTTGTTTGCTGTATTTTTCTCTCTTTTTCTTTATTTTGTCTTATATGTCTGTAATGAACATTTTAAAATGAAGAGGAAAAACACTACCCACGATCCTCTCAACGAAACAGTACATTAAAAAACCTGCGCACGCGCACACACACACAAACACAACTTTTCGAGAAAACATTGGCTGCATTTGCCCGTTCGGTTTTCTTTTGTTCTCATACGCGAGATGTCTCAAGAGGACCCATTTTGGCAAAGTTTAGAGGAGGGGGGGGGGGGGGGGGGAGCATGTCCGTAATTTTATTATCCAAGTGGACGAGCGAGCGACAAAAGCCCGACAAAAGACTGCCAAGTGCCGTAAATGAGTCAGGTAAGATCAAGGTGCAATTTTTGACTTGTACTTCATACCAGTTTTTCTCGCCTCTTCTCTCCTCAACAAAGGTCTAGCAACAAAGTTTGGGGGGTGTAATCTCATAAGGAGTGACATAATATCACATGCGAATGTGAGGGAACGAGACAGAAGAATGAATAAAACAGCCGCTATTACGCTATCTGTGTTGTGGCTGGAAGAAAAAAGAAAAAGAAAGAATACCGTCCAACTAACACGAAGAAGAATGGGAAAAAATCTTAAATAAAGGGAGAGGTACAAAGGTTGCGATTCATCTCGGCTAGATATTATTCACGATTTTTGTAAACATAGTAAGCCTATACTCGCATCAGACACATAATATTTTACATGTATCAGCATCCTACATTTTGTCCGTGTCTGCCTTCTGGCCGGGTTTGCGATTTCTACATATATTATATTCCTGTGTTCTTCTCTCTGACAGTGCGGGCTCAACTTTTACAAACGGGAAAATATGACATCAAATAACGCTATCAAATATCGGAGAACAGCCACACAAGCGAATGCTCTCAAGAATATGTAAACCAATGTTCATCAAAATCCGTCAGGTAGCACACACACCCACACCCACACACACACACACACACACACACACACACACACACACACACACACACACACACACACACAGTCCGAGTGTGTCATTACTTGAATGGGGTGTGTACGTTAAAGATCCCACGATTGACAAAAGGGTCTTTCCTGGCAAAATTGTATTGGCATAGATAAAATGTCCACCAAAATACCCGTGTGACTTGGAATAATAGGCCGTGAAAAGTAGGATATGCGCCGAAATGGCTGCGATCTGCTGGCCGATGTGAATGCGTGATGTATTTTGTAAAAAAAAATTCCATCTCACACGGCATAGATAAAAATCCCTGCGCCTTGAATATGTGCGTGATATAAATTGTACAAAATAAAAATACAAAAATAAATAAATAAATCCCTGCGCTTAGAACTGTACCCACGGAATACGCGCGATATAAGCCTCATATTGATTGATTGATTGAATCAGTGAATGTGAAAAGACTATGGGTAGTCGTCTAAGACAGGTTAAAATCAGTCTAACGAATGACTACACAAACCTGCATGTGTCAGGTTTTAATTTTTGTTTGTTTGTTCTTTCTTTATTTTGTTTTGTTATTTCGTACGTTCGTTGATAAAATGCTGTCCCAACCTGCTGCCCACACACACACACACACGTACACACACACCGTGCATTATAACCCCCCCCCTCCCGAATCCCCTCCCCCATTCTCTACCCGCTAGCTCCTCTTTGTCTCACTCTCTCCTCCTTACAAATAACAATTTGATACGTTCATCTTTAATTCACCCCCCTCCCCGAATCACCTCCCCATTCTCCACCCGATAGCTCCTCTTTGTCTCGCTCTCTCCCCCGGTGTGACGTTTTCATCTTTCGCCGTGTTGATATTTCGCTTCTCGGCCTCGTTGATCTAGTATAAACTCTACACTGAACAAAAAAAACACCCTTCGATAGTACTGATGAGCGACCTTGTGTACCTTACATTCATGGGGCCAAATTTGTCCAACCAATTTGTTTTATTTAACTTAGAAATTTGATTCATCCTAAAATGTTTCCTTCTTACTCAAGGGACGTAACCACTCAGTACACGTTTTCGAAGAATTCGATTTTGGGGTTGAAATCTATTAAATTGTACCACCAATTTTCTTCACATGCAAGAAACTGACATGCTTTTCGTCCTTAAATAATTTCACTTCTTAATTTTACCAGGAAATAACATTTCAGTCTTGAGTATATGTCGAGGGGGAAATATGTACACAGGCGAAAGATGAAATCGTGACACCGGCAGGGTATCTCGGCTGCCTACTTGAGTGAGTAACAGAACAGGTCGACAAAAGACAGTCAAGTATGTAATGAGCCAATGTGTCAAGTTCTGAATTCTTCTCATACCACTGTCCGCTGGGCAGATTCACTTGAACTTGAAGCAGCTTGTCTGGATACATCGTCCTCCCTCAAGATCGTAAAATGCCCAATTAAGTACTTGAGATATCAATGGCCGCCCCCGCTTTCAGTCTCATGCACTGAGCTAGTCTGATTAAACAGCTTTCTAAAGGTTGCGTCCGTCTATGTGAAACGTGTTTTTCCTTTGTGTTCCACTGCTTGTGACCCATTGTTTCGCTATACTGACTCAAAAGTTGAGTCTAAAAGAATGTGTATCCCTTGAACTGAGTTAGGGCTGACATTGTGACTATTGGAAAGACCCGCCATCTTTGGCCGGTGTCACGGCGTGAGTTTACACTGTCGTGAGTTTACGCAGTGGCCCCAATGCGCGTGCGTCGAAATATGCGTCACTTCCGCCATCGTGAATTTGCCGAACTCGAAGCCGGTTGTTTTCACTTTGAGTAAGGAAGGTGTCAATCACGTTTTAAGTGATCATAACCCGCACGATGGAACAGTTCGCTGATCAGATGCTTTCTTTGAAACATTTTCTCCGAAATCACACGCACCGAGGCAGAAACAAAATACAAACAAAAATACAGAACAGAAGAAAACAGAACAGAACCCCACCCAAAATTACATCCAACACACTGGGGCGCATGCGGCGACTCTGGGAACCAAGGATGAGAGAGAGTAAACGTTCATTCAAGTTTTAAACACAAACATAAAAAAGGTGACTAAAACAATCTCTACGAGGGAGCATATGATTATAAATAGTCCAAGGTAACAAACACAAAACCATCGATTCCCACTATTCTAAAATTCAAATCTAATCTACCTTTTCTTCCAACACTCGCAGACCACTGACAAACACAAACCCATCGATTTCCCACTGAATTCTTTGATACAGTGGCGAACGCGATCGGCGAAACAAAGACGGTCACCGTGGCAACCTCAAAAATGCTTTGGTAAATTCACATCATCATAAACTCACGACGCTGTAGGCGTCGTGAATTTGGTCAGGAAGTGACGTATATTTCGACGCATGCGCATTGGGACCACAGAGTAAACTCAGGACAGTGTAAACTCACGACGTGACACCGGTTCGTTTCCAATCATGGTCTCGACAATCAAGTAATCTGTGCATGTGTACATGGAGTACAATAAGTGATAACGTCTCATGTGGAACAACTGAAAACAACTTACCTTCGAGTTGATTACGATGAATATTTTAGTCCTGAAAGTGTTCATCAAAGTTGAAAACCAAATTTGGGATACACAAAGTCGACCGTGGCCATCACCGGAGAACACTGTCGGTTAGTAACGCGTCTTTTTTTGGGAGGGAAAGTTTCGCACTCGCAAATCCATTTAACTCAGCAAATTCCTGGAAACAATATGCATTTATGTTATACTCTTTTCGTCTTACACAATTAGTGAACCTCTATGTTTGACCGAACATTAATTGAATAGAATATTACGAAACTAAAAATGCAGGTGAAAAAACCGAAATGATTGACAAAGTTTCGACGTTGTCTCTCTCTGTCTCTCTCTCTGACTCTCTCTGTCTCCCTCTCTCCCCTCTGTCTCCCTCTCTGTCTCTCTCTATATATCTCTCTCTCCCTCTCTGTCTGTCTCTCTGTCTGTCTCTCTGTCTGTCTGTCTGTCTCTCTCTCTCTCTCTCTCTCTCTCTCTCTCTCTTTTTCTCTCTCTCCCCCGACCCCCAGCCCCAATTTTTGGAAGGTTAGAAACTAGAGGATGTACATTTCTGCAGTCACCATAAAATCTTCATCATGAATGCAAAAATGTTAACAAAATCGGCAAACCATAAAAGAACATGAAAAAAGGAGAGAGGTGCATTTAAAGGCTGTTGGGTACTGGCTCTCAAAATCCGTTCAGCAGAATGAGTTTGCATGTAACTGAAACTATTTTTAAAAGTTACTTGATGATTTTAAAAGCTTGATAACACAAGTCCCATGATTTTAGACATGCTACAATGCCTTTAATCGGAGAAAGTTTGCGTTCTTGGCTGAGTCAATGCAGCTGGCTCGAAAATTACCTCCCTTGGACGCGTGACGTCTATAGCGGAATCGGCCGGGTGGAACGGCGCTCTCTTATGCCGTGCAATGGGCGCAATCGGGTAGTCTAGTCATGTCCTCAAGAATACTTCAAAGGTAGGTCAAGAGAAACTAAGGACGGGGTGCGAGGGTGACTTCTCCCAGGTTATAACATTTCAAACAATAAATAACGGAGTTCATAACATGTATTCTGCTCCCTTCCTGCTTTTTCAGGTGTAATTCCCACTTGAACCCTGTTTTAGTTCAACTTATTGGCAGATATATTGTCACGCGCCGAGGGACACAAACACACACACACACATACACACACACACACACACGCACGCACGCACGCACGCACGCACGCACACACACACACATACACACACAGCCACCCACAAACACACATACACAAACTGATGTGACACACACACACACATACACAAACTGATGTCACACACACACACACACACACACACACACACACACACACACACGCACGTATAGACAATCACAGAGATTAGGTTCATGTATTCTGCCCCCCTCTCGCCAATTTACAAAATACAACAAGAGGTTTGATGAGCACAGTAGATCAACTTTAAACGTACACAATCATATTTTTAGCATTACTTTTCAATTCTCGTTGATGCAATAATGATGCCAGAAAATGTAACCGGACGCATTTGGAACGCCAAAGCAATCAAATACATTGCGCGGTACATCGATCGGCGCTTAATTTCATAACGTTTGACTGAGTCATTTGTTATTCGGTGATAGTTTCGCACATATCTATCTCCTGTATTTGAAAATCTGTTCACCTTACGTAATTTCTAAAGGCTTTATATATATATACATTTTCTTTGATAAACGATACGAAACCGTGCAGGTGAAAATGTGGTAATGACTGACGTAGGATTTACGTTGTGGATTTCACGTTGAGGGCACGTTGGCGATCAATCAAACCCCAACGTTGTGTGTTTACGTTGAAACTACGTTGTAAGAACGTTTGTTGTATCAAACTAACTTTTGTTTTTAAATCACGTGAAATTCACGTGAAAATCACGTGAGTATACTAACGTTGTTCGAACACCAGAAAATCACAATAATACAACGTCGATTTTACGTTGCTTTTTAAGGTGGAATCCACGTGAAATTTACGTTATGTACCAACGTGTAAAAAACAAAAAAACACAACTGTAACGCAACGTTGCTTTCACGTTGTGTTTTTTGGTTGGATCCACGTAAATTTCACGTAATCTTCGCAACATTTGTAAGACACCAAAATGCAACGTGAAATTCACGTAAAATTTACGTTGTATGACAACGTCGAAAGAACACCAAAATCTCACAATGACACAACGTTGGTCTTACGTTGCGTTTTTTGGTTGGCTCAACGTACATTTCACGTAAAGTTCGCAACGTTGCTAATGACACGAAAAATACACATTTTCGCAACGTCGTATTTACGTTGTGTGTTTGCTGGGCAAAGGCAGTGAAATTGACAAGAAGAGCGGGGTAGTAGTTGCGCTAAGAAGGATAGCACGCTTTTCTGTACCTCTCTTTGTTTTAACTTTCTGAGCGTGTTTTTTAATCCAAACATATCATATCTATATGTTTTTGGAATCAGGAACCGACAAGGAATAAGATGAAAGTGTTTTTAAATTGATTTCGGAAAAAAAATTTTGATAATAATTTTTATATATTTAATTTTCAGAGCTTGTTTTTAATCCGAATATAACATATTTATATGTTTTTGGAATCAGCAAATGATGGAGAATAAGATAAACGTAAATTTGGATCGTTTTATAATTTTTTTTTTTTTTTTACAATTTTCAGATTTTTAATGACCAAAGTCATTAATTAATTTTTAAGCCACCAAGCTGAAATGCAATACCGAAGTCCGGGCTTCGTCGAAGATTACTTGACCAAAATTTGAACCAATTTGGTTGAAAAATGAGGGCGTGACAGTGCCGCCTCAACTTTCACGAAAAGCCGGATATGACGTCATCAAAGACATTTATCAAAAAAATGAAAAAAAACGTATGGGGATTTCATACCCAGGAACTCTCATGTCAAATTTCATAAAGATCGGTCCAGTAGTTTAGTCTGAATCGCTCTACACACACACACACACAGACACACAGACACAGACACACACACACACGCACATACACCACGACCCTCGTTTCGATTCCCCCTCGATGTTAAAATATTTAGTCAAAACTTGACTAAATATAAAAAGGTGACTAAAACAATCTCTACGAGGGAGCATATAATTATAAATAGTCCAAGGTAACAAACACAAAACCATCGATTCCCACTATTCTAAAATTCAAATCTAATCTACCTTTTCTTCCAACACTCGCAGACCACTGACAAACACAAACCCATCGATTTCCCACTGAATTCTTTGATACAGTGGCGAACGCGATCTGCGAAACAAAGACGGTCACCGTGGCAACCTCAAAAATGCTTTGGTAAATTCACATCATCATAAACTCACGACGCTGTTGGCGTCGTGAATTTGGTCAGGAAGTGACGTATATTTCGACGCATGCGCATTGGGACCACAGCGTAAACTCAGGACAGTGTAAACTCACGACGTGACACCGGTCCGTTTCCAATCATGGTCTCGACAATCAAGTAATCTGTGCATGTGTATGTCACAGTAGAAACTAGAATTCAGTAGGATCCGGAATCCTACTAGTAGAGACTGGAATCTCAGTTTCTACTAGTAGATACTGGAATTCCAGTCTCAACTGGACTTTTTCAAGTTCAAACTGGAATTCCAGTATCTACTAGTAGATACCGGAATTCCACTTACAACTGGATTTTTTCCAGTTGAAAGTGGAATTCCGATATCTACTAGTAGAAACTGGAATTCCAGTTTCAACTAACAGCCAGTTCATGTTGGAATTCAGTTCAAATTGGAATTTCGCGATGGAGATGAATGTAGTTTCTTTTTTGTTTAAAATGAACAGTTGACTACTTTATTGAAAGCAAATCCATTGTTTAAAAAGACCCAACACCACAAACTGCATAGTCAAATCAATGAAAATCACATCAGACAACTTCAGGACATGTTCTTGCATTTCTTGCTGTGCGGGTGGCATTTGGTGCCACATGCAAGTTTGGCATCTTTGCACGGACACCTCTTTGTCATGCACGCGCCTGTGCACGTACAGACGGACCTGGCGACAGCTCCACGGTTTTGCCAACCAGTTGATGACCTGGAGGCTTGAATGAGGGACACTTCCTTAAGAGTCTGTGGGTTTACCACATTGAGATGTGGGAGGACCACACTGCTCATGTCCACAAGCTCCACCCCCCGAAACCAGTTTTTAACAATTCCAGTCGGGCAATACACCCGATAGACAGAATCACCGCCCCTCATCTTTGATTCCAGAATCTTGCAGGTCAAGAGCCGCACGTCAGTGTTGGTCCTGTCGGCACTGTGGATTTTCACTCCGACAGTGTGCCCGTTTTGGAATGATTGGGTCACGTCTTTTACCTTCTTTTGGTACCTCGTGTCTTGACGTCTGGCAGCCTTCAAATAGTTATTTCTGGCAACAAGTCGCTTCTCCTTGTGAGCCGTGTTCCCTTCTTCATTTTGCACTGTTGCAGTGCGTTTCCACAACACAAACTGTCCTACTTCTAATGGTTCATTCATAGGGTTGGCAATTGTAGGCACATGTGTAGGAACGAACACTTCGTCAACAGAAAACACAGCATGAGTGGTTTTAGTCACTTTCACACCATGCACAACGTCAAGATTTGTGTGCTCTGTGCCAGAACAAACGATGACGTTGTCGCTCAAAAGAAGATACTCCTTTCCTCGCTTGTGGCTGGTACAGGTAGTAGATGATGTACTTGGTGAATCCACGTTTTCTACAATGCCGAGAGAAGAACCACCAGCACCTGTGAAACAAACAAATTAAAATCGTCTACGCTGGTGTGAAAACCAAGAAAGGTGGTGTAAGGGTTAACCTGTTAACATCTTCAAACTAGTCTTTATAAATTGATAGAAAATATGGCACATTGAAAGTGTGTTGAGGGAAGTGTGAAGAAACTTACCAGTGGCATGCTGCTCAGGAGTGCTGAGAGAAGGTCCGAGAGGATCCTGAAAGTTGACTGCTTCTGAAGAACGGTCAGCACCTGTGAAACAAATAAAATGCAGTTGTATTTGCAACAGACATTTGCAGTCATTCTTCTTCTTCTCTGTTGGGAAATGTGACATGATAATGTGGCATGTATGTGTACACATTAATCACTGTGTACTAGTGTTTCGACGTTGAAGTGATACAGGAAGAAATTCTGAATAATTCATTGCAAAAACATACACTTGACCCATTTTGACAGGAAAGTTTTTTTTGAAAGTTGACTGCTTCTGAAGAACGGTCAGCACCTGTGAAACAAATGAACTGTAGTTGTATTTGCATCAAATCTGCCATTAATCCCCAGAGTCATTAACCCTTGCCAGTGCACCTCCCGTCTCCTGCATTGTCTATCATTATCAAAATTGTGTTCATCATTAGTTTGTTATGGCTGCAAAAGGGTTAATGTAATGGAATGTTACTCCTATTAATACGACTAATACAGTAATGGGCGTCAACTAGTCCAATGGTTGCATGGCCAATATCTCTAAAACACAAGATTTTTAAAACCAATTCAGATAGAAGCATACCACATACCAGCAGTTGAAGGTCCGGGAGTTGGCAAAGAATTGTTGACTGGCTGCAGAACTGTATCAAAGACCACTTCACTCCACACAGTGATTCTCTCGTCGTCCTCGCAGCTGATGTCACTCTGGCTCCCTGACTGCACAACTGCACTTCTCTGACTCACGGCTGTGTCTTCTTGACTCAGAACTACACGCCCCACATTGTCCAGCCACACTGACTGCACGACTGCACCATCATGATTCAATGACTCAACGACTGCACCTTCCTGACTCAATGACTCGACGACTGCACCTTCCTGACTCAATGACTCGACGACTGCACCTTCCTGACTCAATGACTCAACGACTGCATCTTCCTCACTCACTGACTGCACGACTGCACCTTCCTGACTCAATGACTCGACGACTGCACCTTCCTGACTCAATGACTCGACGACTGCACCTTCCTGACTCAATGACTCAATGACTGCATCTTCCTCACTCACTGACTGCACGACTGCACCTTCCTGCCTCATTGTGGGAAGCATAACAAGCAGATCATTTGGCAAATCTTCTTCACGCACAATACCCTGAGCTGCAAATTCCTCCCAAACAGCTTGGTCCGAACGTGGTTTCTGACCAAATACAAGTTCATACGGTGTTGTCCCAGTTGCACTTGAAACTGATGTGTTGATTGAGTGAACCACAGACTTTAATCCCCTGCTCCATTGTGGGCCATTGGTATCCATCCATTTGCCTAGTTTCAATTGTAGGTCTCCGTTCCCCCTCTCAATGCACCCTGCACACAGTGAAGCAATCCCAGTTGGATACTGTCACCTTAAATAGAGGCCTTTTCAAGCCTAGGCCACTGCACTATGTCTGTAGCCCATATTTCAGGTTGTAAAGCTGATTTATAAAGCTGCTAGAGCAGTTTTAATTTGAGAAGTCGAGTGTATCATTCATCGAAAGGTTCATGGTACTGTCACAGTACCATTAAAGGGGTATGAAAGACCTAAACCGGAAGTAGAATTCCTTGAACGGCAGCTGATACATTACTCTATGAACTCTCATTATCCAGAAAATTAAGCCTGAAAGCCTGGTATTCGCTGAGAAACATCGGAAAACGCAAAATCAAAATAAACAATCCTTATCCGGAAGTGGTAAAAAAACAACGTTTTATTATCAAAAGGGAAGTGTGGCTTCGCGTCGGACATTGAGTTGGAATCTTCCAGGCTTCTCCCATCACATGGGATGATAAGATTCAGCCTTTAGGACCACTTCCGGATAATAATTGTTTAATTTGATTTTGAGTTTTCCGATGTTTCTGAAGTAATACTGGACTTACAGGCTTGAAACTTTGGATAATGAGAGTTGATAAGGTAATGTATCAGCTGCCGTTCAAAGATTTCTACTTCCGGTTTAGGTCTTTCATACCCCTTTAAGTGCCATGACCATTTCGACCATTTGGTATCAATTGAACCGTTATGGTGTGTAGTTTTTGAAAAGTGATGTAGTTGCAGCACTTTAGTACAACATGCCAAATGAACCCCTTGTTGCCCCAAAACGTCAAAATTTTGAAAAGTTCACTCATTCCCCTAATTTTTAAAAATGGCACTGTGTATTTCACTTTAAATGCAGTTAGACAGGCTTAGGAGATCAAACAGACCCAAATCGGTAACGTTGGATAACATATCGTTAATTTTGAAGAAAAAATAAGTTGGAAAAATGAAAAATGGCATTTTTTCCATATTTCACAGACAAGAGGTTAATTTGGACTTTTATGTAAAATTGAGGCACACCAAAATCACTTTTCAAATTTTACACCCCCAGACGGTTAAAATAACATCTATTTATCCATGTTAATCCATAGTTTGACTGATGTGATGAGAACGTTTTACCAAATATTGCTCAAATTCCATAATTTTTTTTAATACTTTTGATATATTCCCAGTCTTAATAACGCAATCCCTTCTCAAAATGCCTTAAAATACATCTGTAAAGGTCAAGGAAGTCAAACAGATTCATAATATGTTTTTAAATTAAAATTCAAAGTGCCGTTTTCCAAAACTAGGGGAATGAGTGAAAACTTCAAAGTTTCCTGGTTTTGGTAACAAGGGGTTAATCTAGCATGTTGTACTAAAGTGCTGCAACTGCGACATTAGTTTTCAAAACCTGGACATCATAGCGGTTCAGTTCATACCCATTTTAGCTTGTTATACCGCCAGTAAAAAAAAAAATCACAATCACAATCACCACTATGGAAATTTTAGATTAGACCTATTGCGTTAAATTTCGGTTTCATATTCCATGTTACCACAGGTAGGTCTGCCTCATTAACCCTTTCACTGCCGGGGTGTTTCAATTCAATGTCAGTAAAATGTGAAAAATGATCCGATTACGAAAAAAGCTGAATGTTTATCTTTTGACAGATGCAACAGACAAAACATGTTACCACCGGTAGGTCTGCCTCATTAACCCTTTCACTGCCGGGGTGTTTCAATGCATGGTCACTCTTCGACAAGAATGTTTTCTCTAACTGGCTAGAGTGCAGGACGGGTATACCCGTCTTGTAGGCACTGTAAGGGTTAATTTTCATTTCTGAAAAAAATACAAATAAAAACGAACACTTACCCTGACTTTCAGGATGTCTTGGGCGTCCATGGATGATCACTGTTCCAGGCCACAGATCACACACTTCACGTATCACGTTCGCCGTGAATTCTCTGCCATTGTCACTCTGCAGGAGGCGTGGTGGTCCAAAGGTGCAGAATTGGTCGAACAGATGACCTGCTACCTCTGCTGCAGTCTTGGATTCCAAGGGATAGGCCCAAGAAAACTTCGAAAAACAGTCCCTTGCATGCAGGATCCATTTAAAGTCCCTGTCAGGCCTGCTGCGGAAGTCAATGAGGTCGATTTGGACTCTGAGTAGAAAAGACAGATTGATCATTGCCTTTCCAGATGGAAGTGATTTCACCACCTGGCGCTGCCTGCAGCTGGGACAGGTCTTCAGGAACACACTGACTGCTGAGTGGTGGACTCCTGCGTAGTTTGCTTTGATTTCCGCCCACGTTTTATCCCTTCCCCCATGGCCAACATGAACGTGACATCGCGCAATTGTCGCAAACAATTCCTCTCTGGTCACAACCGGGCAGTTGGTTTTCTGGCAACATAGCATTGTCCTTGCCCCCACAACTTGTAATTTATAATGCTTTGCACACCTGTACTTGAATTTGGCACCTTCTGGACATTGCTGGCCCTTGTTCAGTTGCAGAGCTTTCACTATTTTTGTGTACTTCTCTTGGGCAATGCAGAAACATTCTCGTTTGCTGTCATCAAGACTCCGTATGTGTGCTTCTAAAAGAGAATAAAACAGAGTTTTCTGATCCTCTGACTCGGACTCCATCTTCAATCTTGACTGCTGTCTGTCACTGACACTTCACTCTGATCAACTGATCAAGACTCACTGTGAATAGAAGGGCCTCGGTTGTTCCATATTACTCTGGCTGGAGAACATTGGTCACTTTATTTGCAACAACAACTCAGATTCACGTGAAGAAGTCATTGTCACATCTAAGCTTTGTTTTCAAGTTGAACCCTCTCTGTGGATATGATCCCAGTTTCTTTTTCAGTTTTCAAATAATTCCAATTTCCATATTACTCTGGCTGGAGAACATTGGTCACTTTATTTGCAACAACAACTCAGATTCACGTGAAGAAGTCATTGTCACATCTAAGCTTTGTTTTCAAGTTGAACCCTCTCTGTGGATATGATCCCAGTTTCTTTTTCAGTTTTCAAATAATTCCAATTTAAACTGAATTCCAACATGAACTGGCTGTTAGTTGAAACTGGAATTCCAGTTTCTACTAGTAGATATCGGAATTCCACTTTCAACTGGAAAAAATCCAGTTGTAAGTGGAATTCCGGTATCTACTAGTAGATACTGGAATTCCAGTTTGAACTTGAAAAAGTCCAGTTGAGACTGGAATTCCAGTATCTACTAGTAGAAACTGAGATTCCAGTCTCTACTAGTAGGATTCCGGATCCTACTGAATTCTAGTTTCCCCTGTGACATTTACATGCAGTACAATAAGTGATAACGTCTCATGTGGAACAACTGAAAACAACTTACCTTCGAGTTGATTACGATGAATATTTTAGTCCTGAAAGTGTTCATCAAAGTTGAAAACCAAATTTGGGATACACAAAGTCGACCGTGGCCATCACCGGAGAACACTGTCGGTTAGTAACGCGTCTTTTTTTGGGAGGGAAAGTTTCGCACTCGCAAATCCATTTAACTCAGCAAATTCCTTGAAACAATATGCATTTATGTTATATTCTTTTCGTCTTACACAATTAGTGAACCTCTATGTTTGACCGAAGATTAATTGAATAGAATATTACGAAACTAAAAATGCAGGTGAAAAAACCGAAATGATTGACAAAGTTTCGACGTTGTCTCTCTCTGTCTCTCTCTCTGACTCTCTCTGTCTCCCTCTCTCCCCTCTGTCTCCCTCTCTGTCTCTCTCTATATATCTCTCTCTCCCTCTCTGTCTGTCTCTCTGTCTGTCTCTCTGTCTGTCTGTCTGTCTCTCTCTCTCTCTTTTTTCTCTCTCTCTCTCTCCCCCGACCCCCAGCCCCAATTTTTGGAAGGTTAGAAACTAGAGGATGTACATTTCTGCAGTCACCATAAAATCTTCATCATGAATGCAAAAATGTTAACAAAATCGGCAAACCATAAAAGAACATGAAAAAAGGAGAGAGGTGCATTTAAAGGCTGTTGGGTACTGGCTCTCAAAATCCGTTCAGCAGAATGAGTTTGCATGTAACTGAAACTATTTTTAAAAGTTACTTGATGATTTTAAAAGCTTGATAACACAAGTCCCATGATTTTAGACATGCTACAATGCCTTTAATCGGAGAAAGTTTGCGTTCTTGGCTGAGTCAATGCAGCTGGCTCGAAAATTACCTCCCTTGGACGCGTGACGTCTATAGCGGAATCGGCCGGGTGGAACGGCGCTCTCTTATGCCGTGCAATGGGCGCAATCGGGTAGTCTAGTCATGTCCTCAAGAATACTTCAAAGGTAGGTCAAGAGAAACTAAGGACGGGGTGCGAGGGTGACTTCTCCCAGGTTATAACATTTCAAACAATAAATAACGGAGTTCATAACATGTATTCTGCTCCCTTCCTGCTTTTTCAGGTGTAATTCCCACTTGAACCCTGTTTTAGTTCAACTTATTGGCAGATATATTGTCACGCGCCGAGGGACACAAACACACACACACACACACACACACACACACACACACACACGCACGCACGCACGCACACACACACACACACACATACAGCCACCCACAAACACACATACACAAAATGATGTGACACACACACACACATACACAAACTGATGTCACACACACACACACACACACACACACACACACACACACACACACACACACACACACACACGCACGTATAGACAATCACAGAGATTAGGTTCATGTATTCTGCCCCCCTCTCGCCAATTTACAAAATACAACAAGAGGTTTGATGAGCACAGTAGATCAACTTTAAACGTACACAATTATATTTTTAGCATTACTTTTCAATTCTCGTTGATGCATTAATGATGCCAGAAAATGTAACCGGACGCATTTGGAACGCCAAAGCAATCAAATACATTGCGCGGTACATCGGCGCTTAATTTCATAACGTCTGACTGAATCATTTGTTATTCGGTGATAGTTTCGCACATATCTATCTCCTGTATTTGAAAATCTGTTCACCTTACGTAATTTTCAAAGGCTTTATATATATACATTTCTTTGATAAACGATACGAAACCGTGCAGGTGAAAAATTGGTAATGACTGACGTAGGATTTACGTTGTGGATTTTACGTTGAGGGCACGTTGGCGATCAATCAAACCCCAACGTTGTGTGTTTACGTTGAAACTACGTTGTAGGAACGTTTGTTGTATCAAACTAACTTTTGTTTTTAAATCACGTGAATTTCACGTGAAAATCACGTGAGTATAATAACGTTGTTCGAACACCAGAAAATCACAATAATACAACGTCGATTTTACGTTGCTTTTTAAGGTGGAATCAACGTGAAATTTACGTTATGTACCAACGTGTAAAAAACAAAAAAACACAACTGTAACGCAACGTTGCTTTCACGTTGTGTTTTTTGGTTGGATCCACGTAAATTTCACGTAATCTTCGCAACATTTGTAAGACACCAAAATGCAACGTGAAATTCACGTAAAATTTACGTTGTATTACAACGTCGAAAGAACACCAAAATCTCACAATGACACAACGTTGGTTTTACGTTGCGTTTTTTGGTTGGCTCAACGTAAATTTCACGTAAAGTTCGCAACGTTGCTAATGACACGAAAAATTCACATTTTCGCAACGTCGTATTTACGTTGTGTGTTTGCTGGGCCCGTCCTGAGATTTTGATCGCGGTTTCTCTAGACAAGCAGGTACATGTTCTACCACTGTTATGCTGTTTGGAAAATATGGTTTTATCTAATTATGTCAAGCAATAGACGAAATAATTTTTATTTGTTTCTAAAACAAACGTCGAGTAAACAATTTTTCTTTTTCATACAAATAAGCAACTGGTGAAAACTCGACTAGAAATATGGGACTTACGTGAAATTCAAACTGTGGTGAACACTATGTCAGAAATACATTTTGCATTGCGAACCATCACTCATAATCGCAAAATAAAATGTGCCTTTATTTCAAAGCTCACTTGATTGAATGTCAGTTACTATATTCACACCATGACATTTTGTCAACACTTTGTCCTTACACATTTTGTCAACACTTTGTCCATACACATTTTTTCTCACCCAAGAGATAATGGATAACTGTTCACTGCAATAGGCTTTTATTTTGTGTGTATTGCCTGAATTGCTCTCTCTCTCTCTCTCTCTCTCTCTCTCTCTCTCTCTCTCTCTCTCTCTCTCTCTCTCTCTCTCTCTCTCTCTCTCTCTCTCTCTCTCCTTCTCTCTCTGCCCCGTCCCTACAGAGAGAGAGAGAAAGAGAGACAGAGACAGACAGACAGAGAGAGACACACACACACAGACAGAGAGAGAGAGAGAGAGAGAGAGAGAGGGAGAGACACACAGAGAGAGAAGGAGAGCGAGAGAAAGAAAGAGAGAGAGAGGGAGAGAGAGAGATAGAAGGAGAGAGAGAGAGAGAGATAGAAGGAGAGAGACTTTTGACTTTTGGAGAAGGGGAGAGAGAGAGAGGGAGAGACACACAGAGAGAGAAGGAGAGCGGGAGAGAGAAAGAGAGAGAGAGAGGTAGAGAGAGATAGAAGGAGAGAGAGAGAGAGAGAGAGAGAATGAGAGATAGAAGGAGATATAAGGAGAGAGAGAGAGAGAGAGAGAGAGAGAAGGAGAGAGAGTGAGGGAGTGAGAGAGAGTGAGAGAGAGAAGGAGAGTGAGAGAGAGAAGGAGAGTGAGAGAGAAAGGAATTGAATTGAAATTTATTTTTCGATGGTGACAGAAGAAGCAAAGTATACATGCTTTTTTTCATCCGGCCCTCGCTCATTGAGGGGTAACAATTAAAATAACAAAAAGAATTAGAAGTTAAGTTTAACTACAGTGCAAATTACATAATTAACATTTTAAGCAAACAATAAGACATTTTAAGATGCATTTTGATTCTTTAGGTATGCTTGAAAATTATATATAACAAAGAAATATTTGTTTGTAGAAAAAATGTCCTTCGTGCATTATATAGAATCATGGTTTTCAATACAATCAAAGAGTACAGTGATATTTTGCCAGCTGCTTTATAATTTTTCTTACAAGTTTTCCAAGAGTAGCATATAATGTTCCTTGAAGGATGTTTCGTGGATTTATAATTTAATTATATTAGGAATGGAGTTCCACATAAGTGCGCCAGAATATGTCTTGAGAGACTTGACTTGTACAGGTCAATTCTTGGAGTTGGGGTAATTAATTTATTACATTTTCTACAATGATTTATTTGAGAAATTCGAGGCAATGAGTGTGGGTGCATTCCCTGACATAATTGTATACATCATCACACCTTTGTTATTGGCAAATCTTAATTTGATAGGAAGCATTTGCAATCGTTTGTAATCAGACATGGAAAAAGATGTATTTTTTTTAAATAATTAATTTAAAAGCTCGTCGATGTAAACTGCCCATGTGTTTCAAAGTGTGTGCACTTGCAAAGTCTCACACTGTGGAAGCAAAGTCAATAGCTGACTAAATATGCGAAGGTATAGAAAGTGTTTAAGAGAGAGAGAGAGAGAGAGAGAGAGAGAGAGAGAGAGAGAGAGAGAGACAGACAGACAGACAGACAGACAGACAGACAGACAGACAGACAGAGACAGAGAGACAGAGACAGACAGAGACAGAGACTGAGAGACAGAGATAGACAGAGAGACAGACAGAGAGACAGACAGAGACAGATGAGAGAGAGAGAGAGAGAGAGAGAGAGAGAGAGAGAGAGAGAGAGAGAGAGTGTTTGTGTTGGCAACCTCCGGCGCTACACACGAATTGTCCCTTCCCCTAGCGCACACTGTGTACAGTTACTAAGTAGGGGCAAAAGACACGTACCACATTCGCGCCGACTGTTGCAAGTTATTTTTTCGTCATCTTTAATGTGGTAAAATATTAACCCGATAAGGTACATCAAAACGATAAGGTACATCAACACGATAAGGTACATCAACACGATAAGGTACATCAACACGATAAGTTACATCAACACGATAAGTTACATCAACACGATAAGGTACATCAAAACGATAAACAGATTCGTGGTGGATATTTTACTGGCTGTAAAAATGCATATTTTTTTCAACCAGGTAACGACAGTGGTGCAGTAAATTGACCCATCTACATGATAAAGTATAACAAAATTAATACACCACCGCGTAATATGATCACAAAAGTGAATATACACTCAGCAAAACCATTTTTGCGACAAATGTTGCATTCCTTTTAAAGCATTATTCCTGCGTCCTTTCACTCCAATTGTCTATGCTATTTAAGGCTGTCCACTTGACTATATGGCACATCTCACAGACCAAAGACTTCTTTTACAGGGATCTCCTGGCCGCCGCTCAAATACGGGTATCCCACCAATGGACGTGCGTGACGAAGACGGAAGTGACATCTATATATATATACGACTAGTGTCTGTGTGTGTGTGTGTGTGTGTGTGTGTGTGTGTGTGTGTGTGTGTGTGTGTGTGTGTGTGTGTGTGTGTGTGTGTGTGTGTGTGATTGTTCGCGATGCACGGCCAAAGTTCTCGATGGATCTGCTTCAAATTTGGTGGGCATATTCAGGTACACCCGGGACAGGACACAACCTGGTCGATATTTCAACACGTGCTCTCAGCGCGCAGCGCTGAACCGATTTTGGTTCCACCTCAGCTACCCAGGCCCCCATACCGACACACCAAAGCCAAAGTTCTCGGTGGATCTTTTTCAAATTTGGACACCGTATTCAGCTACACCCCGGACACAATATCATCGATGAGATATTTCAACACGTGCTCTCAGCGCGCAGCGCTGAACCGATTTTGGTTTTTCTGTTCATTTCACCATTCCCAGTAACTCTTCCTTATCTTCTCCATGTTTTCAGCGTTTACCTCCCTTCCTTCGTATGGTGCACTATAGTATGAGGGGGCATCTTCGGATATTCCCGGCGTTCTGTTTCTATTTTTAGAAGGTCACCGCAGTGTCCAGAACGTAAATTGGACCCGTAAATTATCCTCACTGTAAAAGTGCAAAGGTCGAATCAATTTATAGCCACGCGAAAAATACACTGTCATCTATCTCTCTATATATACGGCTTCTCTGTGTTTGTGTGTGTGTGTGTGTGTGTGTGTGTGTGTGTGTGTGTGTGTGTGTGTGTGTGTGTGTGTGTGTGTGTGTGTGTGTGTGTGTGTGTGTGTGTGTGTCTCTCTATGTGGGCAACACCTGTGGATTGTTCAGTTCTGTTTGTGATGTGGTCTGGCGGCTTTTGGGTATTTGTATGTACTGGCCTTCCTTTGAGAAGCCATAACAGTTCAAAAGGGCTTAGAGATAAGCTCTAAATTGCTCAATCCTGTTTGAGTGGAGTTCGCCTCCAAAGGTGATTAACACGGTTACATTCGTCGACAAGGATGGGACTCGATATGGTCAGGAATGGCATTATGGCCACTGAATCATTTTCGTGCTGTTCCCATTCCACGAATCTGGGAGGGACCTAAGCTTGGCGGGTCCATTGTTCGGACCAGGCAAAGCCGGCGTACGGCTCTAAGTACTTCTTCCCGGCGAAGCCGGCTACCCGACGAAGCGGGTATTCCTCTAGTTTAACAATATGTTATAACATGCAGGCATAGACCCCGATTCACATGACGACACACACAGTGACAGACAAAAGTTAAAATGCATCAGAGTGGGGTGCATGCATTTTAAGTGAAATGAATTACCTTACGCTAAGATTAGAAAAGAGAAGCAAGTTACACTATTATCATTTGCCGGTCCTCTAGCTCAGGAAAGGTTATGGCGTATTGAGTACAAAGGATCATTTTGTTATGTACACATTATAGGATTTAATCGATGATTTTGATGTTAGCAAAAAAAAAATTTTATTTTCTTTTTAAAGATGTTGTACATGTTCCTCACGGCAACGTCTCTGTCTCTGTATCTCTCTGTCGCTGTCTCTCTCTGTCTGTGTCTGTGTCTGTCTGTCTGTCTGTCTGTCTCTCTCTCTGTCTCTGTCTCTCTCTGTCTCTCTATCTCTCTGTCTCCCTGTCTCTCTATCTCTCTCTTCTTGATCAATACTAAAAAAAAAAAATCGAGAAAAAAACACACGTTCAAATAGATGACCTTTCTTGTTGTTGTTGTTTTTAGTCTGGATTTTTGGAACGCTAGCAGTCGAGTTGATTTGATAAATAAACCCTATACGAGCACAAATGAAACTACAGCCAGTGTATCAAGGATATAACCAACACATACACAAAAACAATCTTACCTCTGAGTAAACGATCAGATGTTCAGGTTGGTTTGTTTGTTGGCTGGTTGATTGGTTTGTTGGCTGGTTGGTTGGTTTGTTGGCCTGGTTGGTTTGTTTGTTGGCTGGTTGGTTGGTTTGTTGGCTGGTTGGCTGGTTTGTTGGCTGGTTGGTTGGCTGGTTGGTTGGCTGGTTGGCTGGTTTGTTGGCTGGTTGGTGTTCACAGTTATGCAGGGACACACTTAATATTGTATTACTCTCTGGCTTCTGAATGTGCCGGGGAGGGACTGGTCATTGCACGGATACTCGAGTAAGCAGAAGAACACAAAGTTGTATCACGCAGAGGAACGCCAAGTCAAATCAGGCAGAAGCACGCCAAGTCAAATCAGGCAGAAGAACACCAAGTCAAATCAGGCAGAAGAACGCCAAGTCAAATCATGTAGAATAACACCAAGTCGAATCAGACAGAGGAACTCCAAGTTATATCATGCAAAAGAACACCAAGTCATTTCATGCAGAAGAACACCAAGTCAAATCAGCCAGAAGAACACCAAGTCAAATCAGACAGAAGAACACCAAGTCAAATCAGACAGAAGAACACCAAGTCAAATCAGGCAGAAGCACACCAAGTTATATCATGCAGAACACGAAGTCATGTCATGCAGAAGAACACCAAGTTCTATCATGCAGAAGAACACGAAGTCAAATCAGGCAGAAGAACATGGAGTCAAATCAGCCAGAAGAACACCAAGTCAAATCAGCCAGAAGAACACCAAGTCAAATCATGCAGAAGAACACGAAGTCAAATCAGGCAGAAGCACACCAAGTCATGTCATGCAGAAGAACACCAAGTTCTATCATGCAGAAGAACACGAAGTCAAATCAGACAGAGGAACGCCAAGTCATTTCATGCACAAAAACACAGAGTCAAAAACAATCTCAGTTTTGGTCATCAGTGTAGAAGTAAGTAACCTGAAGCCTCGAGTAAATTTGGCGAATTATGCTTCACTAAGCTTCGGAACTGATTTTTTTTCAAAAAGACTTGGTCGACTTTGGGCTCAAGTAAAGACCACCAGTAAGGAATGTTCTGAACTGTATTCCTGCACAAGTCAACAGTGACGCCGCCCTGAGAAACCCAGACTTTTAACTGACATTCAAACAACAAGCAGTGATAAATAGACACGGGGACACACAGCCAGCACACTCTGGCCACGCCCCTCCAGTCAGTCACGTGATCTTGACGACGCGCTCATAGAGACTCGCTATGAACTCTGGGACGGGACAGGCTCTAGTCATAACGCGCTGTCAGTGAGATTTTGGTTTTACGTGTCATTGTGTAGTATTTGTTAAGAGAGAGAGAGAGAGAGAGAGAGAGAGAGAGAGAGAGAGAGAGAGAGAGAGAGAGAGAGAGAGAGAGAGAGAGAGAGAGAACTCAGAACTCAGAACTCAGAACTTTATTACATAAGGATAAAGGTTTTAGGCTTAGCCAAATCTTCCAACCTGTCTCAGAGAGAGAGAAGTACAGAGAAAAAGAGAGAACGAGAACGAGAAGACAAAACTGTAACACTAAGCGCAATAATCTTCATCCGGTCAATCAGTCAATCGATTACAAGGCATACAGTCACCAACATAATTATATCAATTTGAAGATACGGGAGACAGTCACAATTTGGGCGTGTCTGGGAAAGCGTGAGAAAAAAATCGCTCGTTGAAAACATTGGGTCAAATCTCTGACACCTACTGTGTGTTGCTTTGAAATGTTGCCTGATAACCTGTTAATCAATGACGGCGATTGAACCATGTCTCTTTACGCTCTCTCTACACGTACACAACGGCAAGCCCTTCTCTGTGCCTTTCAAGTCATTGAATCTTGAATCCGAAATAGCTTTTGGAAACCTCTCTGTCACTTGTAAAACGGCTGTGAAAAGATTTTGATTGAATCGAGATCAATCATTGTAACAGTCACAAAGAGAGAGAGAGAGAGAGAGAGAGAGAGAGAGAGAGAGAGAGAGAGAGAGAGAGAGAGAGAGAGAGAGAGAGAGAGAACTCGTGCGTGAGCTAAAGCAAAGCCCCCCTGACACCCCGAAAAGGCGGCACCTGGACCCCTGCCTCGTTTTGGACCTCCCTACCCCCCAAAGAAAGTGCAGAGTCTTAGGAACACAACGGTACCAAAATCAAGAGTACTGGTCAAGAAACAAAGTCGCATGAAGCAATTGAAAATTGTGACTTTCGCAGGTATTAATTGGCTTAATCTCCATCTTGTGCGCAAGTGTGCGCATGTTGACTGTAAGATGGATGTGTTTTTATGACGTCACTACTAATTCAGAACGTCGTTGCTGCAGCGGCTGCACAAAGAATCTCTTTACAGAATAATAAAAGTAAACAAACTAAGAAATGTTTAATCTTAAATCTGGACAAAACAAAACGTCCACAAGAGCTTCGACATAACGGCCTTTAAGGTGAACAGACACGAGACACAACACAAAACGTCCACAAGAGCTTCGACATAACGGCCTTTAAGGTGAACAGACACGAGACACAACACAAAACGTCCACAAGAGCTTCGACATAACGGCCTTTAAGGTGAACAGACACGAGACACAACACAAAACGTCCACAAGAGCTTCGACATAACGGCCTTTAAGGTGAACAGACACGAGACACAACAGAAAACAACACAGTAAACATGCTGTATATTCACTGATAAGTATCAAGTAAGAGTCAACTCAAACACAAAACGTGAGAGTGGAATTAAAATTGGACCACCCTGTGCATAGTTTCTCGTAAGGCCGTCTACAACGTTTCCCAGCCAATCATATTCACGTGTGCTTGTTGACATTCAATGGTGATTTTGTCGTGTTCAAAGATTTTTCAATAGGACACACAGACGCTTTGATCAATACTCAGCAATGGTTGCTTTGCCACGTTTAGTTGGATAAAAAAAACTTCAGGGCCCAAACACTTTTTTAGGTCGCCCCGCACACACTGACACTGAGCGTGAAGTTAGAGAAGGGCAAAAGCACGTCAAGACCCAACCCTCCGGTGTCGAGACAGGGCGAATTGCGCCCTAACAAATCACAGGCCCCGGACACATTAACACTAGCTTTTTGTAGCCGTAAGTTACTTTGTGTCCGAAGAACAACAGATAGATAGTCTCAAGATAAAACACAGGATGAAGCAGGAAACCAACAATCTGAACAGGGGGGACTTTCACTATTATAACTGTGCAGAAACAAAACGCATTGTCATCATTTTTACGAGTTTTCATTCACAAGCACCTGGGAAATAAATCTCATGTTCCCCATGCAATAAATCCCCGGTTACCAAAAAAAAAAAGTAAATTTTAAGGGGCTTATTGTCCGTCAGGTCTTAATTGCCTATATTGGACATGAATTGGTTTATACGATTCGAGTTTTACGCCCTCACGGCTTTTTGATGTTTGCGTGTTTAGGTGGTATCAGCCATCTGCACTTATGGTAGAATGACCAAGATCTTTAACGTGCCATTGTGGTGACACGGGGGTGGGAGATGGATACCGTCTCTGGGTCTGCACATAAAGTTGACCCGTGTCCGTCCCGGCCCGGATTCGAACCAGCGACCTCTCGATCACAAGTCCAGTGCTCTACCACCTGAGCTACCCGGGCCCCCTCCCGGTTACCATAGTTGCAGGAAGCAGGTTATACATGGATAATAAAATGCACCCAATAGAAACGCTCGGGGATTCTTCGGCTCTTTTCATTGGTATTTCCCCAGACCTAAACAGACGACACGACGCTGCTTTTTTTATTCTCTTTATTTATATAGCGCCTTATCCGAAGTTCAAAGCGCTTTATGCCGTGTGAGATGGAATTTTTTACACAATATATCACGCATTCACATCGACCAGCAAACCTCAAGCCTGTTAGGCGAATGTTCACCTTTCGCGGCCTTTATTCCAAGTCACACGGGTATTTGATGGACATTTTTTTTTTATCTATGCCTATACAATTTTGCCAGGAAAGACCCTTTTGTCAATCGTGGGATCTTTAACGTGCACACCCCAATATAGTGTACACGAAGGGACCTCGGTTTTTCGTCTCATCCGAAAGACTAGCACTTAAACCCACCATCTAGGTTAGGAAAGGGGGGAGAAAATAGCGGCCCGACCTAGGGTCGAACACGCAACCTCTCGATTCCGAGCGCAAGTGCGTTACCACTCGGCCACCCAGTCCCCTTTGCAAAGTTCCAAAAATGAACTGGCAAACTGGCAAAAGTAAACAAAAAACAAAACTACTTCATGAAAGGTCATAAATTCATCACAAACAAATGAAACCTACCGATATGTTTTGTCTTCTTACAAAGTCATGGAGTGCGTGTATCTGTGTTTCGATACACAGACGTTCGGAGAAACCGGCACGGTTGGCCTAGTGGTAAGGCGTCCGCTCCGTGATCGGGAGGTCGTGGGTTCGAACCCCGGCCGGGTCATACCTAAGACTTTAAAATTGGCAATCTAGTGGCTGCTCCGCCTAGCGTCTGGCATTATGGGGTTAGTGCTAGGACTGGTTGGTCCGGTGTCAGAATAATGTGACTGGGTGAGACATGAAGCCTGTGCTGCGACTTCTGTCTTGTGTGTGGCGCACGTTATTATGTCAAAGCAGCACCGCCCTGATATGGCCCTTCGTAGTCGGCTGGACGTTAAGCAAACAAACAAACAAACAAACAAACAAACAAACGTTCGGAGAAACACGAACGTCAAGTTCAAGTCAAACCAATTGACCCCTGACACACATTTTGTCCCGTCACAAGACGTTGTATCGATAAACGAAGCACAAATAAGAAACAATAATAAAAGCAAAGAACATAGCAACAAACATCTAACAAAGCCGAACAAGCAGAATGAAAAACAAAGAGGCAATGAGTCGGAAACAAGATTGCAATTCTTTCCTTCGCTACACGACACAAATCTTCTGTGACCTTTGACCCAACGTAGCTTCCACATTCGATCACTAAGCTATAGTCAATCTGTTTAGCACAAAAAAATGCCATCAGAAGGCATTTTTATATAGCAATCTGAAATTTGCTGTGATGATACCTAACACCATGCTGAATATAAAAAATGGTAGCAGCCAATCTTGAACACTCTAAGTTAGACAGGGCTGTGTCCGCAATCTAGGTCAAATAAAATACCCTTAGAATGCTCGTATTTCTAATCAAGAGCACAGGTTATTACTTTTCGTACACGTTTGATGCTAATACAGCTTAACAATGATAAGAGGTAAACATTTACTTCACACAGATAACAAGATTCAAGAATACAATTTTAAGTGTCTGGCCTGACCCCATAAAAATCTACCCCCCCCCCAAAAAAAAAAAAAAAATTCGTGAGTTCGGCTTTCACAAACAAGTTGAGTATGAATTTTCACACTCGTTAGGACAAAATGAAATATGTTATAGCTCTTACCCAGTCAGATCTCTCTTAACTCTACAATGACTGAGCATGACGTACATCTGTTTTCACTCACCCGAGTATGCAGTTAATCCTGATGACAATCCCCACCACAGCCACAAAGCGCAGTATACTTCAGATGCACTGATGCACACTTGCAGCGGCCTCTGCACACTTTCTTGCAACCACACTTTATGAGTTCGTAGCAGGCATCCTGGGCCTGACACAGTGTCATCCACACAGGCTGCCAGAGCTGGCCTTCCTTTTTCCATCCATACTCAGAAGGAGAAGGAAGCTCCGGAGTTTTTTCAAGGCACTGGCTCCACACGCGTCCTTGAAAAGCTGCTCGGAGGACATGTTGCCTGAGAGCATCAGATGTTGGTGGAATGAACTCGATGGATCTGTTCTGCTGAGAAAAGAGTTTTTCTCGTGCCTCGTTCACTTTCAAACAAGAGCTGCTGCGGTCATACATCAAGACCACAAAACGTTCTATGATTTCAAAGGTTGAAGCAGTCACTTGCTCGCTGCAGGATGCGATCCGAAGAAATGCTTTTGTGACTTCAGGATACACGCTCCACGTCTGCCATCCCTTAGCTTTTCCGTGCCCTGCAAAGAAGGAAACCGTATCACACCCCGTAAGGGCGTGGAATACTGGTAACGACGTGCACTTGTCCGGGCCTAAAGCTGACGCAATTTCGTGCGCTGGGATGTTCCTGAAATGCTTCCCAGTTCCAAACGCCACCCACATCTCCTCTGCTTGAAGTTTACGTGCAACGGAGACGGCAAGTACGATGACGTCAGTGTCTGCAGTCCTGATGATGATCCTTGTTTGGCCCTGTTTGACACAGTCCGCAGCATGCAGAAAGAGCCTTGTGTCTGCCTCCTCATGCGTGCACGGTTCCAATCCTTCGGTTGTGTAACTGTTATTAGAGCAAACAACTTTGAGGTAGACATCTCATGCTCAAAATTGCTGACTAAATGTGCAATTTCAGGACCTGCTGTCACCCACCGCCGCAAAGCTCCTGGATTGTTGGTTAGTCCCACAGCACCACCGTCACCCTTCACTGTTGCATTGCACTGTTCATGGGCATGATCCAAGGTTATTGCAGAGAAAGGGCGTTTTGTTTTCTTGACGGTGAAAGCTCCACAACAGAAAGCTTTATGAACACAAGGATGTCGCCTCCTCATTTCAAACAGATCTCGGAGATGCACAGAGACCCAGCGTGCATAGTGCACATGGTCAAGAGAAAAAAACCATGGCATGAGACTGGTGAGGGCTTCGATGAACTGTTCGAAGTCTGATGTTCTGAGTGCGTGGATGACCTGCAGCACAGAGAGTTCCACATCTAGGACCAACCCCCAAAAGGCAAACATTGGTTGTTCTTTACTTGTCTCAAGGCACCACTGTTCAAAGTCTGATCTGGCATTTTCTGTGGCTTTCTGTTTCTCAAATGCTTTGTGTTGGAGAATGTAGAGTGCTGCAGCAGTTGTTTGGTGGGCAAGTCGTGTTCTTAGGACATGGGAAACCTTGAGAAGTGAGTCAGCAACACCTCCTCTGACAATTCCTGCTGTTTCAAGCATGGCGGTCCAACCACTTCCCTCGAGCCAGTCGCCGAGAAGTCGCAGTGCAGCCATTTCAATGTGGAGTCCTCCAAGCATGACTACAAATTTGTCTTCTCCAAGTTCCTCAGGAAATGACCACTGAATTTCTTTAGCCAGTGCATACAGCGGCTGATCCATTGCCAAGACAGGTGTTTGACCTGGATTGAGGTGAGTAATGCCGTTCTTTATCACTTGCATCACATGTTTTATGAGTGCTGGAGAGTGTGCATTGTCCATCAGAAGTGGCAACAGTGCAATCTGGGCAACCCTTTCGTCTCCTTGCTGCTGCACACCTGCGTGGTAAGCTTCCCAAGATACTGCTTGCCTTCCATCATATTCTTCAGAGGTATCAACACGTTTTTTCACCGTTTCCAGCCAACGATACTGTTCGGCCTTACGTGTTGTATCGGAAGAAACAGGAGGCCTGCAAGGTCCGAACACAACAGGGACTTCAGCTTCTCGATTCAGTTCCACAGGTGACACAAGTGTGTAGGTGATGGGCAAGGGTACAACAGACCTTCGGCCTTGAACTGCTTTGTCGATAGACAGAAACTCTGGCTTTCCGTCACAATCAGAGGGGTGTTGAACCATAGAAATGCTTGTTCCGTGAAAGGACTCTGTGGCTGTAGTGGAGCTTGGATTGTGGTCTATGTTATCGACCATAGTAACTGTGAAAACACCTCCTACAAGCTGTGGGGGGACAACCACACCCTCTCTCTCAAACTTTGTGCACACACTGTTGGCTAGGTCATTGGACATGCTTATAACCCTATCATAGGACACTGACAGACTCAGATTGTACAGAATATCAATAATACCATACTTCCTGGTCTCGGCGTGTATTTTCAGTCCAAGGTAAACAGGAAGCAGAGTTTCCTTCTCTTTTGCATGGTTACGACGGGTGTCCTTCAAGGGATCTCTTGGAGCATGTTTGCTGCTGTTAAATACGAGGAGCTGAGAAATGGTAAGCGCTGCCTGTGACTGCTTTTGTCCTAATGCAGCCTCCTCTTGTGATGGATTGCTTGTTTTGATGGAGTTTCCTGGCCCATCCAAAATCATACTGACGAGAGCTTTCAACGAAAATGGTGTTGCATTTTCTTGGCAGTTTTCAAGGAAATCCCCATTGAAGTTTTGCTGCTTCGAGAAAATCTCTCTGCGGACAATCTTGCAAGCAGCAAGGCGTCAGAATCATGATCAACAACCTTGCTCACTGCATATCCCAGGTCACGTTTGAAGACAAGAGTAGCATCTCTTCCGCGACCTGTATTGCATTCTTGAAGCTCAGGGCATGCATCCAGTAGTTTCTGTCTGAGTCTTGTGGTATGCAGACTGCAACTTAACTCCAAGTTCCTGTAGTCGAGTTTTGTACAGTGTGCAAAGTTTTGACATACGGAACTCAGGGGCTGTTGTTTCGTCATGTTCAAAACTCTGGATATATGACACCAGCTCAGCAAAAGCAATGCCATGACAAACAGAACTGTTGCTCTGGTCACAGTTCAGTTCCTTTTCGTATTTATTGGCACGATTGTACAGGGAAATCAAACATTTCAGATGATATTGTGAATCTGTAGCAATCATATCTCCAGCAGCAAGCTTTTTAAGCAAGTCCTTGTCTTGAAGAAGGTTAGCTGCATGTCTCACCTTATAGTCCAGTCCAAATGTTGCTGCGCTGTACAACTTGCCAGAGCTCTCATTACAAAAGAAACAACTATCTTTGGATGACGCCGGAGTGCCAGCAGATCGTCTTGTTTTGGCTGCCAAACTTCGCTTGTCCATTTTGTCTCTGCAAGACTTATGCCACGATGCACTATTTTTCTGAACAGTCTCTTTAATCCCAGATCCATCATCTAGTTGAGATACCCCCACAGTTACAGGAAGGTCAAAACCGCATGCAAGAAACTGTTGGACATTTTCAGCAAACAAAGTGTATCCTTCGCCACTCCTTGTACCCACTGCTGGGCGTTCAGATGTTCTGTTGTCTTGTTCTGACAGAAAATGCATCGACTCCAGTCAACAACAGGTGACTGTGAAGTTGAGGGTTCACAAAATGGATCAACATCTTTGTAGTCTTTCGCCAGAAAAAAAGTTAACGTAACTTAATAGTATTTCTCAAATATGGTGTAAGCCTTTTCTGAGAGCAAAAGGGTCTTTTAACAAACAAACAAATAAAAAAAAATATATATATACAAGATTTTTTTTTCAAACGCACTCCGTTTATAGAAGACAGAACTGCTCCTAAAAACAGAAAAACAAAAATAAATAAATAAACAATGAAAGACGAACGTTGACACTGAAAGCCGTAGGGTCTGGGAAGCAAAACCAACTGTTTTTTCAGTATAATATGCTATCCTTACCAAAAAAACGAAGCTGTTTTGTGACCTTGCTCTCTTCTCAATATGTCAAAAGTCGCGTACCATACTTTTTCACTCGGCGACATGGGTTCGGCAGTCCAGCGGTGTACGTGACGGGAAAGCACGCGCTCGAATCGCGACAGAATATCGCTACACTGCTCTGTTTTTCCATTCTAACCTTGCTTTGGTAGGAGTCGTGTGTGTTATCCACACAACAGCTGACTGATGAGTGACATTTCCCTACATGAGCGTTGTAATGACGTGTCAAATCATGGGATGCGTCTGCTCTCAAAAACCAAAACATTGGCGGCAGAAAACGGAAGTGGCCTGCCACATTGATTGTCAGCCATCAGTGCCGCAACTTCATCGCGTGTTTTTTAAGGGTGGATTACTAGTACACCCAAAGTAGGACTCTACAAGGTGGCTGCTACCAGTTTTTATACCAAACTAAGTACACTTTATCGTTTTTAAAAAAAAATACATTGCTATAAAGATTGTCATACTGAATGTAAGGAACAGATTGACTATTAATATTTACAACTGAAAACCGAGGGGTTGGGGTACTGAGAGGAACCTACAGAACTGTGCATCCTCAAACCTGACATACTTATCCTAACATTTTATGAACTCAAAACACAGAAAGTTGCTTTCACACGCCAGCTTTGATTGCAATAACGTGCTGGGGCCCCAAACCATGTATCATCAAAACGGAACTCGTGTTTCAAAGCATGGCTCCCTGTGTTGATTTGGCACTTATTTTCTCACCACTAAAATGATGACAAAAACGATGTTTGGTGGTTTGTTGTCAGACCAGCTTTTTTGTTGGTCCTCGGGGGGCATATCGACTTTTGTTTCATATTTATTGACAGCGGCCTTTGGCTTTGGTCAATAAATATGAAACAAAAGACGATATGCTCCCCCTCGGACCGACAAAAAAGCTGGTCTGTCAACAACCCATCAAACATCTTATAATAACGCCTGAGATATTCTACAGGTTTTTTTTCCGGGGGGCGGTTATCTTTATCTTTAAACTCTCAAATATCCAATGACGATTGCACAGCGGTCACAAACCCTACACGTCAATTGTTTTACTTTTATTTGTTGTTAAATGAGTGAAATGTCGAGTTTTAATGTCTAATGCCTGTTGTAAAGCACCAGAGACTGTCTGTTGGTGAAGAAAAACGTTGCAGAAAGACGATTCATTATGTGTATAATTGTGTATAACTATTATGATTAGTTTGAATGTTGGAGTTCAAACATTCTAGACGGCAGCTGTGCTCGGCGTGCAAGTAAGGTAGATAAGAGGCACAACATATCATTTTAACAAAAAAGAGTCTAAACCGCTCAGTGTTATTGTTTTTGTTATTTGTGGATGTGTATCACTCTGTGATGGTCAAGTCTGAAACCACTCAAAGGTACAATAATGCTGCGGCGCGGAAGTTACCCAGGGCCGGACTACCGGGGGGGTTATGGGGTTGCGCAACCCCCCCCCCCCCCCCTTGCCTAAACATGTACCTCACTTATTTGTTTTATTATTGTTTATTTTATGCCGTTTCATGCAAGGAGCGACCATTTTCCTATCTCAGAATATGACCTACCCATCAGTTTCAGGGGGCTTCGCCCCCTGACCCCCACAAGGGGCTCTGCCCCTGGACCCCGCCAGGGGGAACATCCCCCTGGACCACCACTGGCAACCCCCCCCCCCCCTCCTCTTCGCCTAGTCCGGCCCTGGTTACCTGTTTTCTTATTAAGAAATCTCAACATAGAAACTGGACCGGAGTATTACGTGAATCTAAATCATAAACGGCTCATTAAAATCTGTAGAAAACAAACGCCATTTCTGTCACTTCGTTTTTGAATCACTCGGAAATGTTAGGGGTCGGGAAGGGGGGGGGGGGGGGGGTGATATACGTTTGTCTGTCTGTCTGTTGTTTGTTTGTCTGTCCTTTTGTCCGCACATTCTCCTGTGATATTTCGGGCTGTTTGGGCGGAATTTAGGATAACTCTAAGGATAAGATTTCATGTCGTCCTGTGCAGTTACCGTCATGGAAATCCGGGATGCTTTCTCACTGGGCAAAGCGAGCTGCCATACCGTTGTTGGTACCTGCACAGATAATTAAATTAAATTTATTTACATAATTTAAGGTTCTTAAAAATTAGAGGCTTCAACTGCAGCAGAAAACCGTTCCTGAATTTACCATGCTAAAGTTCAACATCACCGGAAGAAAAAGTAGAATCTAATTCTTTCATGTCAAACAGAAACTTTTTTTTAAACATTCAGAAACAGCTGCAAGCGAGACAGAACCCTGCCTTTGTTGTATTCAATGCGGAGTAAACTGCCATGGTGATTCAAGGGATGCAACTCGTCTTCTGTCCGGGAAAAAACAGTTACTTGTGCCCTTTATACCTTCCTCACAAGCCGATCAAACTAAAACTAGAATAGGGAACTGTGGAAAAACAGTTTTCAGGATAAGTAATTTACTAGTGCAAACCTTGAATGATCCTGAGTTTCTTGCATTTCTGCTTCTTCTTCTTCTTTGTTCATGGGCTGAAACTCTCACGTTCACTCATGGTTTTGCACGAGTGGAGTTTTACGTGTATAACCGTTTTTATCCCGCCGATCAGCCAGCCATACGCCGATTCCGGGGGAGGCATGCTGGTTATTTTCGTGTTTCTATAACCCTTCGAACTCTGACATGGATTACAGGATCTTTTCTGTGCGCACTTGGTCTTGTGCTTGCGTGTACGACACAAGCAGTTGTTCACATAAGTTAACTGGGGAGATTGGAATAATCTCCACCCTTAACCCACCTGGCACAGCCGGGATTCGAACACTCAACCGATCAGGAGGCCGATGGCTTATCCACTGGGCCACTGCGCCTGTCTATCTCTCTAGCATTACATACATAGTTTGACACTTCCTGAGAGCATCAATGATATTTTGACGTAGCGTCTCAACAGGATACACATTAATGTAGTTGATTAAACATTGAATTTCCCTTCTTTGAGCCATGTGACGTCAGAGTCCGACAAAACTACACATTGAGGCGGCCAGCCGAGACTACAAAATAGTGCATGTTGGAGTGCGTTCAATGGTAAAAACTTTTTTGTTTGTTTGTTTGTTTGCTTAACGCCCAGCCGACCACGAAGGGCCATATCAGGGCGGTTGGTAAAAACTAAAAGGAATGTTAACCATAATCGATCGATACATACATGTTTGGTTTTTTTTTTTTTTTTTTTTTTTGACCTCAGTTGCATGCAGGCTGCTGCAACCCTTCTTTTTTTTTCCCCCGTTTTTTTTTTTTTTTTGGCGGGGAGCATCCTTCTTCATGGGTCTTTTTATTATTTTTTTCTACTTCTTTCCGCTTAGGCCAAAAAAAAAATAGGTCTGTTTACGGTAACATAGGCCAAAAAAATAGGGTCGGTAGGTCGGGATTGTTTTTTTTTTTTTATTTTTTTTTTCCAAAAAACCATATTTTTACGTTATTTTGCCAAAAAAACAAGATTTTTTTTTTTTTTTCCCCCAAATGCCAAAAAAAAGTCTAGGGTCGCGCGAAAAAACTAGGGTCGGTCGGGTTACCGTAAACAGACCTATTTTTTTTTTTGGCCTTATCCTTAATACCTAGCCTGGACATGTATTCATATGATGGACATTTTTTTTTTTTTTTTTTCCTCTTCACTACAGTTACTCTAACGTTACAGCTATTTCATTCACCTTTGCTATGTCTAGTAGTTTGTGCGTTTGTTTGCATGTATGTGCGTGTGTGTGTGTGAGTGCGTGTGTGTGTGTGTGTGTGTGTGTGTGTTGTTGTTGTTGTTGTTCCCATATTTCTGTTAAATTAAGTAGATGTGCAACGCCAAGGCACTGCATACCCCAGCGAAAGACAAACCTCTCTCTCTCTCTCTCTCTCTCTCTCTCTCTCTCTCTCTCTCTCTCTCTCTCTCTCTCTCTCTCTCTCTCTCTCTCTCTCTCTCTCTCTCTCTCAAACACACACACACACGAACACACACACACACACACACACACACACACACCCAAGTTACACACGTACACACGTACACACATACACACTCACTCACACGCACTCACTCACACTCTCACAAACACTTCACTGTACACACAAAACACACCCCCATACGCACATATGGACAGACGGACATACACACCTTTACAAACAAACACACATACACACACACATACACTTACGCACACGCACAAACACAAACCAACCCTCCCACTCTCTCTCTCTCTCTCTCTCTCTCTCTCTCTCTCTCTCTCTCTCTCTCTCTCTCTCTTTCTCTCTCTCTTTATCTCTTATACAAACAGACACACACCCACACAAACACACACACACACACACACACACACACATGTACATACGCACGCATGTACACACGCACACACCCACAGACAGACACACACACACACACACACACACACACATTGACTCACACAAATCTCATACACACAATACACACACTCATACGCACATACACGGTTGGCCTAGTGGTAAGGCGTCCGCCCCGTGATCGGGAGGTCGTGGGTTAGAACCCAGGCCGGGTCATACCTAAAACTTTAAAACTGGCAATCTAGTGGGTGCTCCGCCTGGCGGCTGGCATTATGGGGTTAGTGCATGCTAGGACTGGTTGGTCCGGTGTCAGAATAATGTGACTGGGTGAGACATGAAGCCTGTGCTGCGACTTCTGCCTTTTGTGTGGCGCACGTTATATCTCAAAGCAGCACCGCCCTGATAATTATTGAATTTTGGTTTAAAGGTGCCTTTGGTTTGAACACCCCTACCCCTACGAGGCAGAAATACAAAGAAATAGAAGGAAATTGAGCCTATTTGGAACCAGACTTTAGTATGTTCCCATGGGGGGATTCACGGTGCGAATGACACTGCGTCAGCTTGTTCATTTATCTTTAGTATTTTCTTCAACTTTAACTTTTAGATGAGGTTGTGGCAAGCTAAATACACAACACGACGACGTCTCGGAAAAATAGTAAGGATTATATAGGGAAAAACAACAGTGTCAGTTAATGTCCGTTTTGAAGGTGTTAGTGGTTGGGGATTTTGAAAAGCATCAGACATCAGGCAGATACAATCCTTTCTGCGTGTTCTGGTGCAGAAAGAGTTTTCAGTTTATACATTGGGGTGACCAGTAGATACCGTTTTACAACCATAGCCCCAAACGACATTTACAGAGCCCAAAGAAGGATTAGGGTCAATTTCAAAGCCACTTTTCCATATGAAGCGCCAACTTTATATGAAAATGTGTTTAATAAACATCAAAGGACTGAGGTTGAACTTTCTGATAAGGGACATTTTAAACCTAGTCATTGTCACTTCAACGTTGTTCTCTTATTTGCTTGGACTATAAGTAGATGTGCAACGCCAAGGCACTGCATACCCCAGCGAAAGACAAACCTCTCTCTCTCTCTCTCTCTCTCTCTCTCTCTCTCTCTCTCTCTCTCTCTCTCTCTCTCTCTCTCTCTCTCTCTCTCTCTCTCTCTCTCTCTCTCTCAAACACACACACACACGAACACACACACACACACACACACACACACACACACACCCCAAGTTACACACGTACACACATACACACTCACTCACACGCACTCACTCACTCTCTCACACACACTTCATACACACAAAACACACCCCCATACGCACATATAGACAGACGGACATAAACACCTTTACAAACAAACACACATACACACACACATACACACACGCACACACCCACCCACTCGCTCTCTCTCTCTCTCTCTCTCTCTCTCTCTCTCTCTCTCTCTCTCTCTCTCTCTCTTTCTCTCTCTCTTTCTCTCTTATACAAATAGACACACACACACACACACACACACTGTACATACGCACCAACAAATACGCACATAGACAGTCGGACACACACACCTTTACAAACATACACACAAACTCATGCACACACACATTCACACACACAAACTCATGCACACACACACATTCACACACACACACACACACTCTCTCTCTCTCTCTCTCAAACACACACACACACACACACATTCACACAGACACACACACTCTCTCTCTCTCTCTCTCTCAAACACACACACACACACACACACACCCACGCACACACACACACCCCAAGTCACACATACACACACTCACTAACACGCACTCACTCACTCTCACAAAAAACTTCATACACACAAAACACACACCCATACGCACATATGGACAGACGGACATACACACCTTTACAAACAAACACACATACACGCACACACATACACTTACACCCACACACACATTTACACACACACGAGTACAGACTCATGCACGCGTGCGCACGCACACACACACACACACACACATACACACACACACACACACACACACACACACACATACACACACACACACAAATACACACACACACACACACCACACACATACGAGTACAGACTCATGCACGCGTGCGCACACACACACACACACACACACACACACACACACACACACACACACACACACACATACACAAACACACAAACAGTAACACTAACACATGTGCACAAAATGAACACAAACACACACACTGCGCGATAGAGAAAGACTTCAGGGAGGCATGACGTCATGATGCATTAATTGACGTCAAAGACTTTCGACCGTGACGTATTCTTCTTACGCGAGCTTTATCCATAGACTTGGAAACTACGGAATTTCTACCCGTCCAAAACGGCCTTGGGTGGCGTTTGCTGAAAAAATGGGGGCGACTATTGCACCCACCGTATTTTTGTTAGTATGGTCCCAATTTTTGGTGAATTTCCATCTCCACCTGTAGCACGCAGCCGGGCACAAAGAATCCTTCTTTATCATGTATTATTCGGTATGCACATTTCTCAAGTCGATTACAGTATAGCGTTCACGGGATACCTCCACGGGATTAATCCAACGCTCGATGGACAAAAGGCGAGAATTTACAAATTACCAATTAAGTAGATGTGCAACGCCAAGGCACTGCATACCCCAGCGAAAGACAAACCTCTCTCTTACTCTCTCTCTTTCTCTGTCTCAAACACACACACACACGAACACACACACACGAACATACACACACACACACACACACACACACACACGCACACACACACACACACCCCAAGTCACACACGTACACACATACACACTCACTCACACGCACTCACACACACACACACACACCCCAAGTCACACACGTACACACATACACACTCACTCACACGCACTCACTCACTATACTCGTAGCATCGTCAGTCCACCGCGCACGGCAAAGGCAGTGAAATTGACAAGAAGAGCGGGGTAGTACTTGCGCTGAGAAGGATAGCACGCTTTTCTGTACCTCTCTTCGTTTTAACTTTCTGAGCGTGTTTTTAATCCAAACATATCATCTCTAAAAATTTTGGAATCAGGAACCGACAAGGAATAAGATGAAAGTGTTTTTAAATTGATTTCGAAAATTTAATTTTGATCATAATTTTTATATATTTAATTGTCAGAGCTTGTTTTCAATCCAAATATAACAAATTTATATGTTTTTGGAATCAGCAAATGATGGAGAATAAGATGAACGTACATTTGAATCGTTTTATAAAAACTTTTTTTTTTTTAACAATTTTCAGATTTTTAATGACCAAAGTCATAGATTAATTTTTAAGCCACCAAGCTGAAATGCAATACCAAAGTCCGGGATTTGTCGAAAATTAATTGACCAAAATGTCAACCAATTTGGTTAAAAATGAGAGCGTGACAGTGCCGCCTCAACTTTCACGAAAAGCCGGATATGACGTCATCAAAGACATTTATAAAAAAATAAAAAATTAAAACGTTCGGGGATATCAATCCCAGGAACTCTCATGTCAAATTTCATAAAGATCGGTCCAGTAGTTTGGTCTGAATCGCTCTACACACACACGCACGCACGCACACACACACATACACACACACACACACACACACACACACACACACACACACACACACACACACACACACACACACACACACACACACACACACATACACCACGACCCTCGTTTCGATTCCCCCTCCATGTTAAAACATTTAGTCAATGTAAAAAAAAAAAGGAAAAAATAGGCAAAGAACCGATGTCCTTTGTCTTCTACTGTCAGCGCAGTCATCGTGTGATTACTGTGTGCACTTCTGGCACTATAACATATCCTCAGGGGAGTTGGTGCCACACATGAAGCAGTACCACGAAATTTCGCAGCTTCATTTGTACCCCTCTTCTGTTGACAAATAGATATAAAAGGGCTACCTGCCCAATTGACTAAATGTAAAAATCATTACGCATAAAGTCTCAAAGCAAATAACTAAGAACAGATTTAAGAACTGATTTTGTAGACACACAAAAATTGGTAAGTACAGATTTCGAAGTCCTTTTGTCCGCTGCTGTCAGCGCAGTCCTCGTGTGCCCACTGTGTGCACTTCTGGCACTGTATCATGTTCTCAGGGGAGTTGGTGCCACACATGAAGCAGTACCAAGTGCTTTCCTCCAGGATAGAACGCATCGTCGAGAATGTTCTCCTTTTTTCCTCTGATCAGAAGATATTCCCCTCTTAATTCTCTGAGCAGAAGGTTTTGTAGCTTCATTCTTTCCTCTTTTCTGTTGACTTGCACGCCTTTTTGCAAGTGAAATCTCCAGCTTTTGCTTGTAAGGAGAAGATGTGATGATTTCAGAGTGGTTTTTTTCATGATGTTCTCTTCGACGAGTTTGTGGGTGTGCGTTGCAGGACATCAGCAGCAGGTAGGCTTACATTTGCTGCTGAAACCAAGCAATCATAATGACCAGAATCTCCATGTCCAGTGTACAAAACAACGATGGGGGTGACGTTGGTAAATTTATTTCAGCTTCAAGAATGCTATTGAATAGTTCTTGTTCTATCTCTGGTGTTAAATGTAGAAGGTCTTCCTGTGAACTTTACTTCTTCTTTTGCAAACTTGTTCTTTTCCTTCTAAATGACTTTTAAGAGTTGTGACAGTAACACCATATGCTCTTGATGCGCAGCGGAAACCCATATCTCCGTTTTTCACTGCCGACAAAGCGCAGCCCATTTCTTCTGGTAACCACCGCCGTTCGGGTCTCATAATACTGTCAAACAAATCAATCAATCATTCAATAAAACTTATAGAAGGGAAAAACACAACAAAACCGAAAAGAGAATTGAATACGTGAATAAATCAGCAGTGTTCTGTTTATTGTTTGATGAGGGTAAGATGGAACAGAATGCGGCAAAGCTGGAACACTGTTCCATGTTTGCCTCTCTTATGTGTTCCATCATTGCCGCATGGCACCTGCATGGATTTCACGTTTTTCTGTTGGATACACGTGACGTTTCAAATCTTTTTCTCCGTTCAAATTATTGCAAATCTATGAAGGTTTATCACAGCAATCAACATTTTATGTGAACGTATATAGATAAAGAGTAATAATACGAATTGTAGACGGTAGAAATAAGAAGAAGAAGGAAGAAAAGTTTAAAAAACGTACCATTTTTTTTGCTTTGCCGCGATAGTCATTTTTCTTGCTGGAATAATATCAAGGAATGTCACTAGACATTTCTGCAAAACAATTGTTCATGAATTGTTCCCCGTTGATCGTATATTGAGGTGTTCCAAGTTGGCCGACTGTTCCAGGATTGGCGACTTTCCTTTATATAACGTCTTTGTACCGTCTGTGTGTTTCAGTACTATCTCTTCATGTACAGTTATATAACGTCTTTGTTCCGTCTGTGTGTTTCAGTATTATCTCTTCATGTACAGTTATATAACGTCTTTGTTCCGTCTGTCTGTTTCAGTACTATCTCTTCATGTACAGTTACGTCATGCCCGAGGGTGTACGAAATCACATCTCCAAAAGGATGAACTGTGAAGACATTGCCATGAACTTCCTTGTCGCCCACCTCACTAGGAGACCGCCTATCAAGGTAGAGTAACGTCAGTGCGTGGGTGGGGTGGGTAGGTGTGTGTGTGTGTGTGTGTGTGAGTCAGGGAAGATGGGTGGGTGCACGTGCGTGTGTATGTGGGTGTGGGTGTGGGTGTGGGTGTGCCCGTGTGTGCGTGTATATTAGTGTGTGAGGAAGAGGGAGAGAGAGAGAGAGTGTGTGTGTGTGTGTGTGTGTGTGTGTGTGTGTGTGTATGTGTGTGTGTGTGTGTGTGTGTGTGTGAGAGAGAGAGTGAGAGTGTGTCTGTGTGTGTGTCAGTATGTGCGTGTGTGTATGATTGTGTGAGTGCGAGAGAGAGAGTGCGAGGGTGTGGGTGTTTGTCAGTGTAACATGGGGACAGGACCAAAGAGGTGTCTGAGTGTGTGTGTTTGTTTTGGCGAAAACGACAACAGAGACAGATAGAGAGAGTCAGTCAGTGTATATGGGGGAGAGGGGGGGTGTTAACAATCCAAATTAAATGACAGTTTTACTATTTAATATCGACGATTTTTGTTTTACCCGCAGGTAAAGGCCCCATGGAAATCCTACTGCCCAGGCTGTGGGCGCACGCTGTCGTCAAAGGGAGACCACCTGGAGAGGAGACACGAGTGCATGAACGTGTTTGCCAAGGAGTTCGGTTACATGCCCCTTCTGTACACAGCTCACACCGTAGAGTCAGTCCCGCCTGAAGACGGATTACGATAGCGATGGAGTTCATTCTCTTCATTCCGATCAAAGCTGAACCATCACGCCAGTGGTTTATAACAATTGCTGATGTTTTCCTCGCGGCAGGGCTGAGGTGCACGAAGCGAAAGTGGGCGCCACCCAACTGGGTGACAACAAACCGCGGGATCTGATGCGTTGAAATCACATCAAATCTCAATTTCAACCCATCCAACACTGCTGCGGGCTCCCATCCGGTCGGTAACTTTCTCGTGCACCCCGGCCCAGGTTTCTGTAGAGCTTTTCCCCCAGAAGAAAACATACTGGTCTGGCTTCTTTCCTTGCGGCTTCGTGGGGAAGACATGCAGTATTCAAGGATGTGTTTAGTGCGTGTGTGGAGAAAAGCGACTACAGGAATATTTTCTCCATATGCAATTTTCTTCTTAAAGTTTATAGAGTGAAGAAGAAGAGAAGGCGTAGAGAGCAGAATATATTATCTAGGTTAATATTGAAACTGTTTGGAATTAAGATTCACACTGTAAAATCATATTTGTTCTTTCCCTTAGTAAGTGGTTTGGAGATAGGTATGATACAGTACTTTTTCATTGTTTAATTGGTTTTGACACATGGCGCCGATTTGACTGACGGGACATGAACCCTAGGTCACTAACTCGCTACGGCTGTGTTTTTGCACGTGCCGCCAGCGAAACCGAGCATTGTTTCGACATCCAACTCTCACCTCTCCCCCCCCCCCCCCCAACCCTCCTTTCCAGCTTGATCTGATTCTGTACTTCAATGCTGAATAATACTTGGTACACACAGACGAACACACACACACACACACACACACACACACACACACACACACACACTCTCTCTCTCTCTTTCTTTCTCTCTCTCTCTCTCTCTTTCTTTCTCTCTCTCTCTCTCTCTTTCTCTCTCTCTCTCTCTCTTTCTCTCTCTCTCTCTCTCTTTCGTCTTTTATGTAGCTTTTACATGTCGCCGCAACTCCAACAACGATGACGTCAACGATCGAAGGTTTTATTATGTAGAGCATCAAAAACATTGAGTTAATCAGTTACATGAGTCGTGTAGGATTGTTTTCAAAAGAAAGAGAAAAACAGACTTTAGAGAAGTCACTGCGTTGTGTGTGTGCGATTCAAAGACTACTACGATGGGGACGGACAACAGATGCGGTGTTCATGTACACTTATGACCGGTAAGAGTACACATTTTGTCTTTTTATTCTCTAAATTGTTTCTTGTATTTGTTGAAATGTTTACCATAAATATGTTTGACCGGTTGTCCTCTCTTTTATATGTTGCTGTGAAGTTTGGTTCCGCGATGTCATGTTTTCTGAATGTATTGCGAAACCAACCACGGCGAGATAAATCGGTGTGTGGTTGTGTTTTTTTTAAATGGAACAGAAGACTAGAGTGGAGAGTCTAACGTTCTTTTGAAAAAAAAAGTTGGACTATAGCTGCAGAAGTTTTTTTATAACCTTCATTTTTATATCTGTGTCCGAGTAAACTGTAAAATACATCATATACTTCATTGAGATGGTCGCGAAGGAACCAAATCATTCCAAGTTTTTTTTCTCATAACTTCTCTCTTTTCGTTTTCGGCGAGAGAAGCACATGGAAAAAAATCACATGTTTGATTTTACCATGACACATTTTATTTCTCTGTAATCACATATTGTTTTGTAACCATATATTTTTTTTATTTTTTTTGCTTGCAATTTATAATGATAATAGAACTGAGAAGCTGAGAGAGGTGTTTTTATTTGGTTTGGGCCAAATTCACTATTTTTGAGTTGGAATCCAATAAGAACGGACAGAGTTTGTTGGTTCGGCGTTACTAATGGTGTTTCTAACGCAAATCTTATCCTTCCGCTCGTTTTTACATTTGGTGTCAGAAACAGAAGGAGAGGTATTGGTGTTTCAATTGTTTGTGTAAATATGATTTTGCTTTTTGTAAAAGGATGAGTACTTTTCTGCTTTGAGAAGTTTCAATACCCTCGGTCATTTTCAGTTTGAGGGCAAACTGTTTTTGTGGAGGGGGGCATTGTGGAGAAAAGCGACAACAGGAATATTTTCTCCATATGCAATTTTCTTCTTAAAGTTTATAGAGTGAAGAAGAAGAGAAGGCGTAGAGAGCAGAATATATTATCTAGGTTAATATTGAAACTGTTTGGAATTAAGATTCACACTGTAAAATCATATTTGTTCTTTCCCTTAGTAAGTGGTTTGGAGATAGGTATGATACAGTACTTTTTCATTGTTTAATGGGTTTTGACACATGGCGCCGATTTGACTGACGGAATATGAACCCTAGGTCACTAACTCGCTTCGGCTGTGTTTTTGCACGTGCCGCCAGCGAAACCGAGCATTGTTTCGAAATCCAACTCTCACCTCTCCCCCCCCCCCCCCCCCCCAACCCTCCTTTCCAGCTTGATCTGATTCTTTACTTCTATGTTGAATAATACTTGGTACACACAGACGAACACACACACACACACACACACACACACACACACACACACACACACACACACACACACCCACACACTCTCTCTCTTTCTTTCTCTCTCTCTCTTTATCTCTCTCTATTTCTCTCTCTCTCTTTCTCTCTCCCTCTCTTTTTCTCTCTCTTTCTCTCTCTCTTTCTCTCTCTCTCTTTCTCTCTCTCTCACTCTCTCTCTTTCGTCTTTTATGTAGCTTTTACATGTATATCATTCTTTCTTTTACCCATGTATTCAATATAAACATGTAGTCTGTATTCATTTGTTTAGTAGAATGTAGATTTTATGTTTATCATCTACATATGAGAAGCCTGTTGAATATACACTGTGTTTGACTGTGGTTAACTTGTAACTGCATACATTTTTGGTGTGACATGACTATTTTGCGAGGTAATAGTCAGAGGTTTTGCACTTTGTTCACAGTGTTGATAACCAATGAGTGTTTGGTATCAAATGATGCGTCGAAGAATTTCCATTTTATTGATGTATTTCTTTATAGCGTTTTTGATGTAGTTTTCTTTGTACAGGAGTTTTTGTGTATTTTTGAGGGATTTTAACTGTAGCTTCTATGGAGGCTGACAGCAGCCTCGAGACTCTACCCCCCCCCCCCCTCCCTCCCCATTTTGTTCTATGACGTTGACACGATCGCGCCGACTAAACTGGCGGGGTTGTGAACCCTAAGTCACGCTCCTGTTACTTGCCACGAATTTGTTTTTGCACGTGGACTGACGGGGACAGTCACAAAAGGTATATAAGCTGTTGGTTTTCAAGGTTCGGCGGGAGTCTGAGCAACCAACCTGACTTTGTGTCTAAACGGTATACCGGACTCCCCACCACCACTTAGGGTTACAGCATTGCTTCTTTGGGAATGGTTGTGGATGAGTTCCAACCTGAGTACTGAGAAGTATTTGTTGTCATCTCTAAACTGTCCTCCGGGGTCTGAGCAACCAACCTGACTTTGTGTCTAAACGGTATACCGGACTCCGCCCTGTGGACTGAACTGACAGGGTTAACAAAAAACGTTCCGCAGTCCCAGGTTACCACACGGCGAGTAAAGTGGCGTCGCTTTACTTTATTTTTATCCAGGCCCCGAACCTCTGCCCAAATTTTCAGCCATTTTAGGACATAGGATATTGCTTTCAGTAGCGTATTTTGCTAAAGGTACCTACGGGTCATGCCCAAATTTTCAGCCATTTTTGGACTTAGAATATTTTTGTAAGGAGTAGGAAAATTACAGGAATAGAGTGAACCAATGTACAGATATATTTTCTGAAAAGAACAACGCCTTGTATTGAGTTGTTTTTTATGATTTGTTTTGATTCAATACAATTTTGAACTTTACCCGCCTCTTCTTGAGTTTATATTCTGTGTGTCTGTTTGTCCTGTCGTGTGATTGCCATCCTGACAAATGACCTTCAAACACGTATAACATCTAAGACACAGACAGTTACAGTTAATGTGAAGCTAAGACCGCTCGGCTTTACACGTGAATAGCTCTCTCACATTGGAAATATCTGCCTTCAGAGCTGTCTGACATGGGCATTTTGATGTCTTAAAATCAGTCTTACATTTGGAATATCTCTGCCTGAAGAGCTGTCTTATATTGGGATTTGTTCTGCCTTACAGCGCTGTTTTACATTTAAAATGTCTCTGTCCCTTAAGCTACCTTACATTGGAAATATCTCTGTCTTTAGAGCTGCCGTACATTGAAATATCTCTGTCTCCAGAGCAATCTTGCATGTCGAATCACTCTGCCTTAATATCTGTAAGTTACATTGGCAATATTGCTGCCTTAACAGCTGTCTTATATTGGGAATATCTCTGTCTTAAGGGCTATCTTACATAGATTCAAAATATCTCTGCCTTAAGAGCTGCCTTACATTGTAAAATGCCTCTGTCTTAAAACCTGCCTTAAACTTATATTGGGAATATCTCTGTCTTAAGGGCTATCTTACATAGAAAATATCTTTGCCTTAAGAAATGTTTTACATTGTTAAATGCCTCTGTCTTAAAACCTGCCTTAAATTGGCAATACTTCTGCCTTGAAAGCTGGCTTTTTTGAGGAATCTCTCAGACTTCAGGGCTATCTTACTTTGTGAATATTTCTGCCTTGAGAGCTGCCTTATTTTGATCATCTCTCAGTCTTAAAGGCCAACATCCAAAAGAATTTTTCTCCTGGAGCGACCTAAACTTGAACCCGTCGCTGTTCTTGCATGTCTGTTTACTTCGTGCTGCACGCAAAAAATGTGCGACTTCCTTGCCGCGTGGATCGACGAAGCTGTTTTATTCTCGTGACTGAAAACACTGCAGTGCGTGCAGTTGTATTCTGTGGGTTCGACAGATCGGTCCAGTAGTTTGGTCTCAATCGCTCTACACACATGCACACACACACACACACACACACACTGGCACACACACACACACACACTCACACACACACAAGCTCGCACTAGCTCACACACACACGCACACACACACACCCGCTCGGCTTTTTGTCCCCTCTGCCTCACTGATTTGGTTTTGTGTTTATTTCGTCATTATTTTGTTAGTAAATAGTGAACATTGCTTCAATGCCGAAGCAAAAAACATCATTATTGGTTGTAATGTGCTACCAATTTTAAAACCCGAATATCGTATTACATAGTAATTTTGACAGCAGTTCAAATGTGTACATTAACCAGTTCCATTCAGCAGACTTTCAGGTCTTTGTAACTGATTTCTGGCCAGGAATTTATCACGCTTTCTATTGTTCATTCGTTTCCTGTGACATCAGCAAACCAGCAAAGTGTGTGTGTGTGTGTGTGTGTGTGTGTGAAAATGTAGTCAGTATAATTATATACGTTTGCACCATACCTCATCTTCCGTGAAATATCAACAGAGTTCGAAGTTTCAGTTTGTCAATCTGTATAGTATGATTTGTTTTCAAATACGTTTTGTCTTTCTTTCCTTGTCCTGGTTTGTTTACAGATCATCGTCATTTTTACATTTAGTCAAGTTATGACTAAATGTTTTAACATCGAGGGGGGAATCGAGACGAGGGTCGTGGTGTATGTGTGTGTGTATGTGTGTGTGTGTGTGCGTGTGTGTAGAGCGATTCAGACCAAACTACTGGACCGATCTTTATGAAATTTGACATGAAAGTTTCTGGGTAAGATATCCCCGAACGTTTTTTTCATTTTTTTGATAAATGTCTTTGATGACGTCATATCCGGCTTTTCATGAAAGTTGAGGCGGCAATTGGTTGAAATTTTGGTCAAGTGATGTTTGACGAAGCCCGGACTTTGGTATTGCATTTCAGCGTGGTGGCTTAAAATTAATTAATGACTTTGGTCATTAAAAATCTGAAAATTGTAAAAAAAATATTTTTGTTATAAAACGATTAAAATTTACGTTCGTCTTATTCTCCATCATTTGCTGATTCCAACAACATATATTTGGATTAAAAACAAGCTCTGAAAATTAAATATATAAAAATTATTATCAAAATTAAATTTTCGAAATCAATTTAAAAACACTTTCATCTTATTCCTTGTCGGTTCCTGATTCCAAAAACATATAGATATGATATGTTTGGATTAAAAACACGCTCAGAGAGTTAAAACGAAGAGAGGTACAGAAAAGCGCGCTATCGTTCTCAGCGCAACTACTACCCCGCTCTTCTTGTCAATTTCACTGCCTTTGCCGTGAGCGGTGGACTGACGATGCTACGAGTATACGGTCTTGCTGCGTTGCATTGCGTTCAGTTTCATTCTTTGAGTTCGACAGCTACTTGACTAAATGTTGTATTTTCGCCTTACGCGACTTGTTTAATCTCGGAAGATCTAACTAGTGTTCTGAGCATCGCCTAAGTAGACATCAACAAGCATGTACATACTTGAATGATCTTGCCGTTGTCTATCTTTTGCGATATCGTGTCCATTTCCACATCGCAACATTATTAAATATTTGTACCAGTTTCAAGTTGTCTGATTCAAACTTGATGTTGAATGACACAGAAATATAACGATTTCTTCGTGAACTTCAATTTTGTTTGAGTAATATATCAGGTGTACGATACATCTACACAGTTGTGTGTGTGTGTGTGTGTGTGTGTGTGTGTGTGTGTGTGTGTATGTGTGTGTGTGTGTGTGTGTGTGTGTGTGTGTGTGTGTTCTTGAACATAACTACACCCATGTGTTTATGAGTTACATAATTATATATATGCGTTCAGTCAGTCTGCATGTTTCCTTTCACAAAATAAGACACAACATCAAAAATGAATACAGATTTGAACTGCAAGGAGGAAATATCAAACCAACCCACACCCCAAACCTAAAGCAGCTCATGACAAACTTTTGGTACACACTTTGCAAAATAAAACTCTAATTTCTAAGCAGCTGCATTACACGCTGCCAACAGAGAGAGAACAAGTCGCGTAAGGCGAAATTACAACATTTAGTCAATCTGTCGAACCCACAGAATACAAGAAACTAAGTCCATCTCACGATGAACACGAGCCGAAATCATATGCACTCGACTTATGAAATAGAAAGAAATCAAATACGACGAAGAGAAGAAAAAGTTTGAAAGTACCATTGAACTTCCATGTCGGCGTGTGGCTGAGCTTAAAATAGGAATGTTGTTGCAATCTGTTAGGCACTTTCCCTTTTGACAGGTAGTTTTTGCATGTACAGCAAAACACGGCCTTTTTTACAAATCCTAAAGACTGTCGGAAACTTCGCATGCTCTCTTGTGAACGCCATGTGAAACATTGATTCTGAAACAAAAATCTATGGCATGAATGACAATGGAAAGACGGTCTCTCTCTGATTCCAAGTTCATAATGACAGTTATGAAGTGCTGAATTTAAAAAATCTGTAGATGAAGTAAAATCATTTGAATGTTGGCTTGTTGAAACTTCATAACAAACAGCCACCTCGTCTATATCATTATCTGAAAGAATGCAAACTTCCTTTGAAACACCAACATTTGTATGGAAAACTTCTGTTTCTGTCATCTTTGATTTCATTTGACAACTTGGACTGATGGCATCTTCCAGAGATATATCCATTACTTTCAACTTGCGCCTCTTTGTATTCCTGTAAGCCTGCCACTTATTTATAAAAAGAAACGTTTGATACTTTTACCAAACAGTTAGTATAATGCACGCTCTACCTGTATTCGTCTTTAAATTCTGCAAGACTGAAGCGAAAGAGGTCTGTCTCAGTTTTGTCGTCAGTTTTTTGTGTACATTTACACACGCACAACGAACAACACATGCACAGGCCCGGGGGAAGCTCTCCTTTCTTATGTCCGACAATAGATGTATACATGTAGTTTACATGTTTAATAGTCATCTATTTGATTGATTACGTGTATGATATGACGGAGAGTCGCATCGGTTTGATGCCGTGAACCCAACCGTGGCTGTGGCTGTCGTTTGAAGTAGCCTACTAAAGATTCATTTACATTCTACTTCTGACCAAGGCATGTTTGGTACCTACTGAATCCTTGTTGCGTGTAGTTTTACGTGGCACGTTGCCCAAAGTTGTATTCTTGAGGAGCATAAAATAAAACGTGTTACAAAGTTATCTCAAAACTCTGCAGTGACTGCTCGCGCAGCAGGTCAGCTAATTATAGCACGCAGCCTCCACAGACAGCTTTCGAGCCGAGACCATATGACTCGCCGCTCCTGCGGCTCGTCAAAAACTGCACGCACTGCAGTGTTTTCAGTCACGAGAATAAAACAGCTTCGTCAATCCCAGCGGCAAGGAAGTCGCTCAATTTTTGCGTGCAGCACGAAGTAAACAGACATGCAAGAATAGCGACGGGTTCAAGTTTAGGTCGCTCCAGGAGAAAAATTCTTTTGGATGTTGGCCTTTAAGAACTATCATACTTTGTGAACCTCTCTGTCTTAGAGCTGTCTTATTTTGATAATCTCTCAGTCTTAAGAACTATCATACCTTGTGAACCTCTCTGTCTTGGTGCTGTCTTATTCTGATAATCTCTCTGTAACTCTTAAGAACTATCATACCTTGTGGAACCGCCCTGATATGTCCCTTCGTGGTCTGCTGGGCGTTAAGCAAACAAACAAACAAACAAAATACCTGGTGGACCTCTCTCTCATAACTCATAACTCATAACTCATAACATTTTATTGATCCAACAAAGGAAATTAATTTAGTCATCAGCACATATAGGTCATTAATTAATAACTATAAAAGAATAAAAGAAGAAAATTCATAAAACCCATGATATAAAAATACCCTTTTTTCTTGCACACCTGACACACCGACACACCAATACACATGCATACATGCCTACATACATACCTACATACATACCTACATACATACCTACATACATACATACATACATACATACATACATACATACATACATACATACATACATTCCATGTTAAAGTGTAGTTAAGAACATCACAGTAATTATATCATTGTTTGGATTAACAGATAAGTTTTTATGTAAATGATGATAACAACAATCCATAATTAACGCTATTGCACTACCAAGGAAGAGACCAACCAAACACATAAAAACCAATAACAGTAATCATCATCAGTTATTACAGGTATCACAGTAGATTAGCCATCAGGTAGTTAGACTCAATTGGGCAAAATATAGTGTCAACACCATCACAACAAAGCTAGAGCTCATTTTCACAGCACTAGTTATGATCAAAGGTCAAACAGTCATCAAATCATATTAAATATATCACTAAGAGGTACATTTAAAAGGCATCACTGATAGTCTGTGGCCAGGACGATGGCTCGGTTGCTGTTAAAATATCTCACAGCTGCAGGAAGAAAAGAACGCCGAAAACGCTCCGTTCGACACCTAGGCATGAGAAACCGAGCGTTCCGTGTGATGCGGAGATCCATCAGTGCGTCGTGGAGGGGATGCCCTGGGTCGAACAGAATAGCTCTGGACTTACTGGCAAGCCTTCTTTCGACAAGGACTTCAAGGGTGTCAAGGCTCTGGCCTACAGTAGAACTTGCTTTCTTTATCAGCCTGTTCAGCCTGCCAGTGTCCCTTGCAGTGGCATTCCCTCCCCAACACACTGATGCAAACACCATCACACTGCACACCATACTCTGATAAAACATGTACAGCATCTTGTTACACACATGGAATGATCTCAGCTTGCGCAGGAAAAACAATCTTGACTGCGTCTTCTTAAAAACAGCATCAACATGATTAAACCAGCTTAGCTTGTTATCTAGAACTACACCTAAATACTTGTACTCGCTGACTATCTCAATCGCATCACCTTTGATGACTACAGGATGGACAGTGTTTTTCTTTTTGCGAAAATCAAAAATCATTTCCTTCGTCTTGCTTGCGTTTAATACTAAAAAGTTGGAATCACACCAAGACACAAAATCATCAATACGTTCTCTATATAAGCTCTCATCACCATCAAGAATACTACCAACCACGGCAGAGTCGTCAGAAAATTTCTGAAGATGACATGACTCTCCTTGTACTTTAAAATCAGATGTATACAGGGTGAACAAAAAAGGTGACAAAACTGTTCCTTGTGGTGCTCCGGTGAAAGTGTTAATCATGTCAGATGTAAAAGTACCATTCCATCGTACAAACTGTGGTCTATCTACTAAATAATCCAGAATCCATTTCACTGTACTATGATGCAACGACATGTTTTGTAACTTCTGAGCCAGAAGATGAGGCTGAATAGTCTGAAAGGCAGAAGAAAAATCAAAAAACATAACTCTAACACAAGCAGAGCTCTTCTCCAGATGTGTGTACACAGAATGTAACATAAACAATAGTGCATCATCAACCCCTACTTTGGCCCTGTATGCAAACTGCAAAGAATCTTGAAAAGCAGCAACTTGGACCTTCAAAACAGTCAACACCAGTCTTTCAAAAACTTTCATAATGTGAGAAGTGAGAGCTACAGGCCTATAGTCATTCAGACATGACACCTTAGGCTTCTTCGGCACTGGCACAATGCAAGAAGTTTTCCAAGCAGATGGAATTTTGCACAAAGACAACGACATGGAAAACATGGTGTGAAAAATCTTGCACAGCTGATCAGCACAGATGGACAATACCTTAGGCTTGACACCGTCAGGTCCTGCTGACTTGTTTACCTTGGTCTTTTTCAGCTGTTTACAAACATCATCAACTGACAGTGTGACTGGCTCCTGTACAACAAAATCAGAAAAATTTCCAGAACTAACAATCTCATCCTGTTCATCCTTAAAATCATGGACATCAAACCTTGCATAAAATGTGTTGAGCTCATTAGCATAATCAGAACCTGTACCAGCTGTCTTATTCTGATAATCTCTCAGTCTTAAGAACTATCATACCTTATGGACCCCTCTGTCTTGGTGCTGTCTTATTCTGATAATCTCTCAGTCTTAAGAACTATCATACCTTGTGGACCTCTCTGTCTTGGTGCTGTCTTATTCTGATCATCTCTCAGTCTTAAGAACTATCATACCTTGTGGACCTCTCTGTCTTGGTGCTGTCTTATTCTGATCATCTCTCAGTCTTAAGAACTATCATACCTTGTGGACCTCTCTGTCTTGGTGCTGTCTTATTCTGATCATCTCTCAGTCTTAAGAACTATCATACCTTATGGACCTCTCTGTCTTGGTGCTGTCTTATTCTGATCATCTCTCAGTCTTAAGAACTATCATACCTTGTGGACCTCTCTGTCTTGGTGCTGTCTTATTCTGATCATCTCTCAGTCTTAAGAACTATCATACCTTGTGGAACCGCCCTGATATGGCCCTTCGTGGTCTGCTGGGCGTTAAGCAAACAAACAAACAAACAAAATACCTTGTGGACCTCTCTGTCTTAGAGCTGTCTTAATTTGATAATCTCTCAGTCTTAAGAACTATCATACCTTGTGGAACCGCCCTGATATGGCCCTTCGTGGTCGGCTGGGCGTTAAGCAAACAAACAAACAAACAAAATACCTTGTGGACCTCTCTGTCTTAGAGCTGTCTTATTTTGATAATCTCTCGGTCTTAAGAACTATCATACCTTGTGGACCTCTCTGTCTTGGTGCTGTCTTATTCTGATAATCTCTCATTCCAGCGTGTTGATACACAGTTACTACAATTCTGAGTGACCTGCTGCAGCATAGCTGGTCTCGGCTAAAAAAAAACTTGGTCAACATAGATGGGGTAGAAAGTGTTAATAGCTGTCTACTGGGAATGTTTTGGTGTGTGTAATCTTCATTCATAATCATATGTTCGGTTCACTCTGCCTCATGAGCAGGATGACTTTGGAGGTCTTGTTGTTATTCATTCCATGGAATTTGTTGCACTTTGGAGGTCTTGTTGTTATTCATTCCATGGAATTTGTTACACTTTGTAAGTCTTTTTGTTATTCATTCCATGGAATTTGTTACACTTTGGAAGTCTTGTTATTATTCATTCCATGGAATTTGTTACACTTTGGAAGTCTTGTTATTATTCATTCCACGGAATTTGTTACACTGACTTAATGTATGTGTGTGTGATTATAAAGGATAAATGAGAGTATTGTACAAGAATATAATTATGTGAGGGTGCGGGTAATGGTATGGATATGTGTGGTTTGGGATATGTGCGTATTGATGTGTACTTTTATGTGTCTAGATATATGTTTTGAGAGTGTGCTTGTATGTGATGTTATTTCGTACATGAGCCAAAAGAACAAATTATGTTTGTTGCATTCA